>NC_084613.1:87194076-87449076 GCF_033978795.1 Nerophis ophidion
TACGTTTTTCAACTTGTTTAAGTCCATGTTAATTCATTCACGCTTTGTGAATTTATCTGTGAAAAGCGCTTATAAATAAAAAAAATTAACTAACTTGACTTATTTTCACGTGTTTTACCTTTATCGAAAAAATTCCAGCTTTTCCCGAAATTCCCAAATTTTGGGGAAATTCCCATTGATTTCATTTTCATTTCATTCTTCAGATTCCACAATTCCCACATCTGCTTCAAACTGTTCCACTTCAAACTATTCAGCCTGTTTGGGAATTGCATTCTCTCCTTCAAAAATTCTAAAACAAAATTCCTGTTTTTCCTTTTTTTCCATTTGCCCCAATCAAAACGAATTTACCATTTTTCAAGCTTCCACCATTTCAACATTTTTCAACCTATTCAAACAATTCCACCTTCAACACATTACACCCCTCTAGAAATTTAAATGACTTTTTTTCCAAGTTAAAACAAATCCAGGATTTTCCAGAATTCCTGGTTTTCCGAAGCCCTATTTCCACCCTTTATTCTGGTAAAAACTCCTCTTACCATTTTCCAACCACTTCAACCGTTCCAACGTCAAAACATTCCACTAAACTATGACAACAATCAAAGTTGTTTTTAAACTGGAAAAATTACCAGTTTTCCCGATTTTACAGGAATTCCGTGATACCATTTCACAATTCAACATGTTAGTACTTCCACATTTCTCAACTGATTTGAAAAATGTCAACATTAACCATTTCAACTCATTCAGACTTTTCACGTGTTTTGCCTTTATCGAAAAAATTCCAGCTTTTCCCGAAATTCCCAAATTTTGGGGAAATTCCATTGATTTCATTTTCATTTCATTCTTCAGATTCCACAATTCCCACATCTGCTTCAAACTGTTCCAACTTCAAACTATTCAGCCTGTTTGGGAATTGCATCCTCTCCTTCAAAAATTCTAAAACAATTCCCGGATTTCCCATAATTCCTTTTTTTTCCCCATTTGCCTCATTCAAAATGAGTTTTGCATTTTTCAAGCTTCCACCATTTCAACATTTTTCAACCTATTCAAACAATTCCACCTTCAACACATTACACCCCTCTGGAAATTTAAATGACTTTTTTTTCCAAGTTAAAACAAATTCAGGATTTTCCAGAATTCCTGGTTTTCCAAACACCTATTTCCACCCTTTATTCTGGTAAAAACTCCTCTTACCAATTTCAAACCACTTGTCAAAACATTCCACTTGTTTGTGACAACAATCAACATTGTTTTTAAACTGGAAAAATTACCAGTTTTCCCAAATTTACAGGAATTCCGGAATACCATTTCATAATTCAACAATTTAGTACTTCCACATTTCTCAACTGATTTGAAAAATGTCAACATTAACCATTTCAACTCATTCAGACTTTTCACGTGTTTTGCCTTTATCGAAAAAATTCCAGCTTTTCCCGAAATTCCCAAATTTTGGGGAAATTCCCATTGATTTCATTTTCATTTCATTCTTCAGATTCCACAATTCCCAATCTGCTTCAAACTGTTCCAACTTCAAACTATTCAGCCTGTTTGGGAATTGCATCCTCTCCTTCAAAAATTCTAAAACAATTCCCGGATTTCCCATAATTCCTTTTTTTCCCCCCATTTGCCTCATTCAAATGAGTTTTGCCATTTTTCAAGCTTCCACCATTTCAACATTTTTAACCTATTCAAACAATTCCACCTTCAACACATTACACCCCTCTGGAAATTTAAATTACTTTTTTTTCCAAGTTAAAACAAATTCAGGATTTTCCAGAATTCCTGGTTTTCCAAACACCTATTTCCACCCTTTATTCTGGTGAAAACTTCTCTTACCATTTTCCAACCACTTCAACCGTTCCAACGTCAAAACATTCCACTTAACTATGACAACAATCAAAGTTGTTTTTAACTGAAAA
The DNA here is from genome assembly GCF_033978795.1 of Nerophis ophidion. Taxonomy (NCBI): domain Eukaryota; kingdom Metazoa; phylum Chordata; class Actinopteri; order Syngnathiformes; family Syngnathidae; genus Nerophis; species Nerophis ophidion. The sequence goes on from NC_084613.1 coordinate 87,195,993, forward strand.
ATGGCCAGTTTTCCCGATTTTACAGGAATTCCGCAATATCATTTTGCAATTCAACATGTTAGAATTTCCACATTTCTCAACTGATTTGAAAAATGTCAACATCAACCATTTCAACTCATTCAGACTTTTCACGTGTTTTACCTTTATCCCAAAAAATTCCAGCTTTTCCCGAAATTCCCAAATTTTGGAGAAAATCCCACCGATTTATTTTTATTTCATTCTTCAGATTCCACAATTCCCACATATTTCATCTGCTTCAAACTTTTCCAACTTCCAAAATATTTGTCCTGTTTGAAAATTGTGTGCCCTTCTTTAACAACTCTAAAAAAATTCCCGAATTTCCCATTATTCCTTTTTTTCCTTTTTTCCATTCAAATTAATTGGCCATTTTTCCAAGCTTCCACCTTTTCAACATTTTTCAAACTACACTAACAATTCGACCAATGAATTTTTGATTTTGCCATTCAGGAATCTCAGGCTTTCCCTTGAAAAATTCCAATATTCCCAGATTTCCAGAATTCCAGGTTTTCCGGACGTTTTTCCAGTTCAAAATGAATTGGCCATTTTTCCAAGCTTCCACATTTCCAAATTTTTCAAACTACTCTAACGATTCCACCTTCAACACATTCCACCCAAGTGTTTTTTTTTCTGAGTTCAAAGAAATTCAGGATTTTCCAGAATTCCTGGTTTTCCAAAGCCCTATTTCCACCCTTTTTGCTGGCGACTACTCCTCCAACCTTTTTCAACCAACTTCAACCGTTCCACTGTCAAAACATTCCTCTTAATTAGGAAAAAAAACAAAGTTGTTTTTTAAATTGGAAACATTTCCAGTTTTCCTGAATTTCCAGGAATTCCGTAATACCATTCTGCAATTCAACATTCAATATTCCTCCACTTATTTGAAAAATGTCAATATCAACTATTTCAACTCATTGAGAACAATCACGTGTTTTTCCATTTTCCCCAAAAAATTCCAGATTTTCCCGAATTTCACACATTTTTGGTAAATTCCCATTTACATCAACGGGAAATTCTTCAAAATTCCACAACTCCCACATATTTCATTTGCTTCAAACTGTTCCAACTTCAAAATTTTCAGCCTATTTGGGAATTGTGTGCCCTTCTTCAAAATTCAAAAAAATTCCAGATTTCCATAATTCCTTTTTTCCCCCCCTCTTTTTTCCCATTAGCCCCGTTCAAAAGGAATTGGCTATTTTTCCAAGCTTTCAACATTTCTACATTTTTCAACCTATTCAAAAAATTTTCTGGAAATTCAGAGTATTTTTTTTTTCCAAATTCAAATAAATTCCAGGATTTTACAGAAATCCTGGTTTTCCAAAGCCCTATTTCCAACCCTTTTCTCTGGCGACTACTCCTCCCACCTTTTGCAACCCACTTCAACCGTTTCACTGTCAAAACATTCCTATTAAATAGGACAAAAAAATGAAGTTATTTTTTTAAACTGTAAAAATTCCCAGTTTTTCCCGAAATACCCCAATTTCCGGGAAATTCCCATTAAAAACAATGTTAAATTCTTCAAAGTTACACAATTCCCGCATGTTTCATCTGATTCAAACCGTTCCAACTTATCCGTGACAAATTAAAAAAAATTCCCAGATTTTCCAGATTTTCAGGTTTTCCGGAACGTTTTTTCCCATTCAAAATCAATTGGCCATTTTTCCAAACTTCCACCATTTCCACATTTTTCAAGCAATTTAAACAATTCCACCTTCAACACACTACATCCTTATGGAAATTCAAATTATTTAGTAAAGTAAAAAAAAAAAGCCAGGATTTTCCAGAATTCCTGGTTTTCCAAAGCCCTAGTTCCACTCTTTTTTTCTGGCGACTACCCCGCCCATCTTTCTCAACCCACTTCAACTTTTCCACCGTCAAAACATTCCTCTTAATTGGGAAAATAAACAAAGTTGTTTTTTAAAATGGAAAAATTCCCAGTTCCCCCAAATTTCCAGGAATTCTGTAATACCATTTCGCAATTCGCATGTTAGTATTTCCACTTTTGTCAACAGATTGGAAAAATGTCGACATCAACCTTCTCAACTCATTGCGAACAATCACGTGTTATACCATTTTCCCAAAATTTTCCAGCATTTCCCGAAATTCCCAAAATTTGGGGAAATTCCCATTGAAATCAACGGGAAAATTCTTCAAAGTTCCACAATTCCCACATATTTCATCTGCTTCAAACTGTTCCAACTTCAAAATATTCAGCCTGTTTGAAAATTGTGTGCTCTCTTTCAACATTCTGAATAAAATTCCCGGATTTCCCATAATTCCTTTTTTAAATCTTTTTTTCCCCCATTTGTCCTATTTAAAACGAATTGGTCATTTTTCAAGCTTCCACCATTTCCACATTTTTCAAGTTATTCAAACAATTCCACGTTCAAAACACTCCACCCTTCTGGAAATTCAAACATTTTTTTTTTTTCCAAATTCAACAAAATTACAGGATTTCCAAGAATTCCTGGTTCTCCAAAGCGCTATTTACACCCTTTTTTTCTGGTGACTACTCCTCCCATCTTTTTCAATCCACTTCAACTGTTCCACCGTCAAAACATTCCTCTTAACTACGACATAAAAATAGTTTTTTTTCCCCACCGGAAAAATTCCCGGTTTACCCGAAAATCTGTAATACCATTTTTCAATTCAACATGTTAGTACTTCAACATTTCTCAACCGATTTGAAACATTTAAACACCATTAATTTCAACTCATTCAAAAAATTCAAGTTTTTTACCATTTTAAAAAAATCCTGCTTTTCCCGAAATTCCCCGATGTTTGGTAAATTCCCATTAAAATCAATGTGACATTTTTCAAAGTTCCACAATCCCCAAATTTTTCATCTGATTCAAACAGTCCAATTTTCCTTGAAAAGTTTAAAAAATTCCCAGAATTCCAGGTTTTCCGGGACATTTTTCTCATTCAAAATGAATTGGCCATTTTTCAAGCTTCCACCATTTCCACATTTTTCAAGTTATTCAAACAATTCCACGTTCAAAACACTCCACCCTTCTGGAAATTCAAACAATTTTTTTTTTTCCAAATTCAACAAAATTACAGGATTTCCAAGAATTCCTGGTTCTCCAAAGCGCTATTTACACCCTTTTTTTCTGGCGACTACTCCTCCCACATTTTTCAACCCACTTCAACTGTTCCACGGTCAAAACATTCCTCTTAACTACGACATAAAAATAGTTTTTTTTCCACCGGAAAAATTCCCGGTTTTCCCGAAAATCCGTAATAGCATTTCTCAATTCAACATGTTAGTACTTCAACATTTCCCAACCGATTTGAAACATTTAAACACCATTAATTTCAACTCATTTAAAAAATTAAAGTTTTTTACCATTTAAAAAAAAATCCAGTTTTTCCCGAAATTCCCCGATGTTTGGTAAATTCCCATTAAAATCAATGTGACATTCTTCAAAGTTCCACAACCCCCAAATTTTTCATCTGATTCAAACGTTCCAATTTTCCCTTGAAAAGTTTAAAAAAGTCCCAGAATTCCAGGTTTTCCGGAGCATTTTTCTCATTCAAAATGAATTGGCAATTTTTCAAGCTTCCACCATTTCCACATTTTTCAACCTATTCAAACCATTCTACCTTCAACCCATTCCACCTTTCTGGAAATTCAAAGTACATTTCTTCTAAGTTAAAAAAAATTCCATGATTTTCCAGAAATCCTGGTTTTGCAAATCCCATATTTCAACCCTTTTTTTTTCTAGGGACTAAACCTTCCCTATTTTTCAACCCACTTCATCTAAATATTACTCTTAATTAGGAAAAAAAAATAAAAAATATTTTTGTGAACTGGAAAAATTCCAAATTCTCAAAATTCCAGGAATTCAATTCAACATGTTTCTACATCAACATTTCTTAACCGTTTTGAAAAATTTCAACACCAACCATTTCAACTCATTCAGACTATTCACGTGGTTCATCATTTTCTCGAAAAAAAATTGGTAATTTTTTTAATATAAAATGAGGACTTTTGTCAAGGCTCGAACCAATTATTCATGTTTACATTGTTTCTTATGCAAAAATTGGCCATCAATCCAGCAGCACTGAGAGCGGACTCAGTCAGTCAGTAGTGTTGCAATTTTACTTCCAACACAGTAATTGACTCAGAAATGTAATAAAAAAACTATATATAACACCTAAGAAGAAATTATCATAGTCAGCTCTTTTTTAAATGTTCCAATAAAAAATCGATTCAATTTTTATAAGACAATTACAATAGTAAAAGTACGGAAACTATATACCGTTGTGCACAGAGGTGGGTAGTAACGCGCTACATTTACTCCGTTACATTTACTTGAGTAACTTTTGGGATAAATTGTACTTCTAAGAGTAGATTTTATGCAACATACTTTTACTTTTACTTGAGTATATTTATAGAGAAGAAACGCTACTTTTACTCCGTTCCATTTATCTACATTCGGCTCGCTACTCGCTACTTTTGTTTATCGATCTGTTAATGTTTGTTTTGGTTAATGACAGACCTTCAACGTAGAATCTACACATGCCTGCGTTTCACCAATCAAATGCAGTCACTGGTGACGTTGGACCAATCAAACAGAGCCAGGCGGTCACATGACCCGACTTAAACATGTTGACAAACTTATTGGGGTGTTACCATTTAGTGGTCAATTGTACGGAATATGTACTGTACTGTGCAATCTACTAATACAAGTTTCAATCAATCAATCAAAAGTGTAAAGGAAAAAAGACACTTTTTATTTCAACCGTACTTCCCGTCAAAAGCCTAAAGACTGATCGCCCACTTCCTGTCTTCACAATAAAAGTGCCGCTCCATCGCGCCTGCGCTAACAAAATAAGAGTCTCCGAAAGCCAGCGCAAACAAGCTAGCAAGCTACGGAGTTTGCCGCCAATGTATTTCTTGTAAAGTGTATAAAAACCAATATGGAAGCTGGACAAATAAAAAGCCAAAAAAAAAAAGACTTTCATGTGGTATTAGACAGAAAAGAGGAACTTTTTTTCTCCTCCATTTGAAAACGTGGACGTCTGATTCCAATCAATGCAAGTCATCAGAATCAGGTAATACACCAACTTATATTTTTGTCTTCGTGAAAGATAGGAATCTATATGTTAAACATGCATGTATATTCATTAAAACACCTTCAACATGTCAACAAAAACGGCAAATATATATATATATATATATATATATATGATATTTGTGTGTATATATGATATATGTGTATATGTATATATGAGGTAGATCACCTCGACTTGGTCATTTATTAAGTAATTGATGAACGTTGAAAAAGTTATTGGGGTGTTACCATTTAGTGGTCAATTGTACAGAATATGTACTGTACTGTGCAATCTACTAATACATGTTTCAATCAATCAATCAATCAATCAAATCAATGAATGCCTACTGAGCCTATGTTGCTGTTAAGTTATTGTGGCTCAATGTGCCTTATTTTTTTTAATTTTAATGTACTATTATTTAATATATATTATTGTTTTAGTTGCTTAAGAGATATTCCTGGCTCTGAATTTGCTCATTGCTATTTTTATGTTTTTGTGCATTATTTGTTGCCGTAATCATTAAACAAACAGGTTACTCATCAGTTACTCAGTACTTGAGTAGTTTTTCCACAACATACTTTTTTACTTTTACTCAAGTAAATATTTGAGTGACTACTCCCTACTCTTACTTGAGTAATACATCTATAAAGTAACTGTAGTCTTACTTGAGTACAATTTCTGGCTACTCTACCCACCTCTGTTGAGTAGTGGTATTGATTCCCGGGTACCGGTTCAAATGTGAAAGGTACCCAACCCTAATATCAGCACACATGAGATACACTTTTATGTGCTTTTTACTCCACATAGTTTCAAGAGTTATGGGAAGAACACAATACACTTGTCACTTATCCCTTCTTTTAGCCTAATAGGACAATCAGGACAGTCGATGTGAACATGCAAAACAGAGAGAGCTCAGACGATGTGTCACATTTGACTCCATGCTAAAGTTCTGTCAGTGTGATTTAAAAACGGTTATTTCTTTAAGTCATATTCCGGTACATTGTCGATTTAAATGGAGATGAAAGTCGAAACATATCTTCACCCTGGACTTTTCCAGGCCTTAGAATGCTTGAACCGAAGCAGCCAGGTATAATATATTTCTGATAGGTGACACTGAGGGTAAACACTGTCGTATGCGATTACTGAAAAAAGCTACAGGAGCTAATTTGAAGTAAAGACCTTCCTCTGCAGCTTTTTAACAACGTAGCCTCGCGAAGAAAGCAACTGTTATTGGCTCTGATTCGGCATTTCCAACAAGGTCATTTTCACGGGTCGCGAGCTCGCTAATGACCACAAATCTGTTCATCATCCAGGATCAAACCTGCAACCTTTCAATGAGGGGGGGAAGGTCTCCCTAATAACTTCTGTTCTGTTCCTGTTCCAGAGTCATTTGCATGGCTTCTCTCCTGGGACGGGGAATAATTGTGGGTTTGCGATGGCGTGCTTAGTTCCGCTGACATTGACGCAGCTTTTGTTGTGAAGATGAGCAGTCTGATACGGAATGACCTCTTGACATTGTGTTGTTTGCCAAGACAATATCTCACTTATCCGGGTTAGGGCCAAAGGGCAGCAATGTTAAATCCAGTCCAAAGGATGCCAACACCTCTCTAACTGTGGCCACTTCCCAAAGGTATCCTGAAACCAGCTAATAGACACAGTCCATTTCCAGCAAGTCTTAGTTAAACCCCAAACACTCCCCTTAATTACCGAGAGTTAACCGCAGGTGATAACTGACCGAGCATCCTCACCTGATCTCTAACGACGACCCCAGAAACGGAGGCAATTCATTGCTGCCGCTTGTGTCCACAGCCTTGTCTTTTTGGTCTCGGCCCAAAGTAGATGGTACAAGTAACGGTTAGGGTCATGGGGGGGCAGCTTAATCTAGTCTAGGGTGCAAAGACCTGAACCATCCCAATCCACTTCCTCAAGGCAATCCGAGGCCAGCTGATAGACTTGGTCTCTGCAACAATTCCAAGTACTACCCAGGCAATTGTCTCCCAATTGGAAGAACAACCTGGAAAATGTTACCAAGAGTCATCCACAGATGACAGATGGTCAAGCTCCCCACCCTATCTGTAAGGACGACCAATGAAACCACACAGTGGGAGAGAAAATGAGGAAAAAGTCTGGAAAAGTCACAATTCTGCCGCTTGAATCCATGACCTTGTCCTTTCAATCCCAGCCCAGAGTGACAGCAAGATGGGTGGGTTAGTAGAAGCGACGGACAGGGTCATGGTTGCCAAGAACTGAGTGTAAAAAAACAACCTCCCCAAAGCATTCTCAAGGTACCAAACCCATTCCCATTCCCAAGCCACAAGTACTACCCAGGCAGTGTCCTCCGGATTGGAAGGACAACCTGGAAAACCTCACCAGGGATGTTTGCAGGAGTAATCTACAGATGATAGATGACCTCTAAAGACAACCCCAGGAACCACAGAGAGGGAATTATTTTCTGCTGCTTAATGCCACAACCTTGTCTTTTTGGTCCAAACACAAAGTTCTGTAAAATAACTTAAGAAGGTTCTGTAACCGCATTACTGAGAATGATGCGCCGGTCTACCTGGTCTTACTAGAATTGGTCACACCGGGCCTTGAGCTCAGCATCTTAATCGGTCATGCTCCTGTGACTCCTGTTCGATAGTCTGCAACGAGGTCCTCTGAGGAACAGAAGAGAGTAAAGTTTTAAATCAAAGACTTTACTGCGAAACATATAATTTTAGGAAGTTTCCAGCAAGTCTTAGTTAAACCCCAAACACTCCCCTTAATTATGGAGAGTTATCAGCCGGTGATAGTTGACGACGCCGCAAGCCATGCGGAGGCAATTCATTTCTACCACTTGTGTCCACAGTCTTGTCTTTTTGGTCTCGGCCCAAAGTAGATGGTACAAGTAATGGTTAGGCTCATGGGGGAGAAGTTTAATCTAGTCTAGGATGACAAGACTTGAACATCCTAATCCACTTCCTCAAGGCAATCCGAGGCCAGCTGAGAGACTTGGTCTCTCCCACAAGTCCAAGTACTACCCAGGCAATCGTCTCCCAATTGGAAGAACACCGTTGAAAATGTTACCAATATTCATCCACAGATGACAGGTGGTCTATCTGTAAGGACAACCAACGAAACCATACTGAGGTAATTCAATTCTGACGCTCGTGTCCATGACCTTGTCCTTTTGGTCCTAGCCCAGAGTGACAGCAAGATGGGTGGGGAACCACCCAGGGAACCACCCAGAAGCAATTAATTTCTGCTGCTTAATGCCACAACCTTGTCTTTTTGGTCCCAACACAAAGTTCTGTAAAATAACTTAAGAAGGTACTGTAACCGCATTACTGAGAATGATGCGCCGGTCTACCTGGTGTTACTAGAATTGGTCACACCGGGCCTTGAGCTCAGCATCTTAATCGGTCATGCTACTGCGACTCCTGTTCGATAGTCTGCAACGAGGTCCTCTGAGGAACAGAAGAGAGTAAAGTTTTAAATCAAAGACTTTACAGCGAAACATATAATTTTAGGACTTTTCCAGCAAGTCTTAGTTAAACCCCGAACACTCCCCTTAATTATGGAGAGTTATCAGCCGGTGATAGTTGACGACGCCGCAAGCCATGCGGAGGCAATTAATTTCTACCACTTGTGTCCACAGTCTTGTCTTTTTGGTCTCGGCCCAAAGTAGATGGTACAAGTTAGGCTCATGGGGGAGAAGTTTAATCTAGTCTAGGATGACAAGACTTGAACATCCTAATCCACTTCCTCGAGGCAATCCGAGGCCAGCTGAGAGACTTGGTCTCTCCCACAAGTCCAAGCACTACCCAGGCAATCGTCTCCCAATTGGAAGAACACCGTTGAAAATGTTACCAATATTCATCCACAGATGACAGGTGGTCTATCTGTAAGGACAACCAACGAAACCATACTGAGGTAATTCAATTCTGACGCTCGTGTCCATGACCTTGCCCTTTTGGTCCTAGCCCAGAGTGACAGCAAGATGGGTGGGGAACCACCCAGAAGCAATTAATTTCTGCTGCTTAATGCCACAACCTTGTCTTTTTGGTCCCAACACAAAGTTCCATACAATAAGTGGAGAAGGTTCTGCAACCGCATTACTGAGAATGATGCGCCAGTCCACCTGGTCTCACACACAGAATTGGTCACACCGGGCCCTGAGCTCAGCGTCTTAATCGGTCAAGCTCCTGCGACTCCTGTTCGATAGTCTGCAACGAGGTCCTCTGAGGAACAGAAGAGAGTAAAGTTTTAAATCAAAGACTTTGCTCCGAAACATATAATTTTAGGAAGTTTCCAGCAAGTCTTAGTTAAACCCCAAACACTCCCCTTAATTATGGAGAGTTATCAGCCGGTGATAGTTGACGACGCCGCAAGCCATGCGGAGGCAATTAATTTCTACCACTTGTGTCCACAGCCTTGTCTTTTTGGTCTCGGCCCAAAGTAGATGGTACAAGTTAGGCTCATGGGGGAGAAGTTTAATCTAGTCTAGGATGACAAGACTTGAACATCATAATCCACTTCCTCAAGGCATTCCGAGGCCAGCTGAGAGACTTGGTCTCTCCCACAAGTCCAAGCACTACCCAGGCAATCGTCTCCCAATTGGAAGAACAACGTTGAAAATGTTACCAATATTCATCCACAGATGACAGATGGTCTATCTGTAAGGACAACCAACGAAACCATACTGAGGTAATTCAATTCTGACGCTCGTGTCCATGACCTTGTCCTTTTGGTCCTAGCCCAGAGTGACAGCAAGATGGGTGGGGAACCACCCAGGGAACCACCCAGAAGCAATTAATTTCTGCCGCTTAATGCCACAACCTTGTCTTTTTGGTCCCAACACAAAGTTCTGTAAAATAACTTAAGAAGGTTCTGTAACCGCATTACTGAGAATGAAACGCCAGTCCACCTGGTCTCACACACAGAATTGGTCACACCGGGCCCTGAGCTCAGCGTCTTAATCGGTTGTGCTCCTGTGACTCCTGTTCGATAGTCTGCAACGAGGTCCTCTGAGGAACAGAAGAGAGTAAAGTTTTAAATCAAAGACTTTGCTCCGAAACATATAATTTTAGGACGTTTCCAGCAAGTCTTAGTTAAACCCCAAACACTCCCCTTAATTATGGAGAGTTATCAGCCGGTGATAGTTGACGACGCCGCAAGCCATGCGGAGGCAATTAATTTCTACCACTTGTGTCCACAGTCTTGTCTTTTTGGTCTCGGCCCAAAGTAGATGGTACAAGTTAGGCTCATGGGGAAGAAGTTTAATCTAGTCTAGGATGACAAGACTTGAACATCCTAATCCACTTTCTCAAGGAGTTCCGAGGCCAGCTGAGAGACTTGGTCTCTCCCACAAGTCCAAGTACTACCCAGGCAATTGTCTCCCAATTGGACAACAAAGTTGAAAATGTTACCAATATTCATCCACAGATGACAGATGGTCTATCTGTAAGGACAACCAACAAAACCATACTGAGGTAATTCAATTCTGACGCTCGTGTCCATGACCTTGTCCTTTTGGTCCTAGCCCAGAGTGACAGCAAGATGGGTGGGGAACCACCCAGGGAACCACGCAGAGGCAATTAATTTCTGCTACTTAATGCCACAACCCTGTCTTTTTGGTCCCAACACAAAGTTCCATACAATAAGTGGAGAAGGTTCTGTAACCGCATTACTGAGAATGATGCGCCAGTCCACCTGGTCTCACAAACAGAATTGGTCACACCGGGCCCTGAGCTCAGCGTCTTAATCGGTCGTGCTCCTGCGACTCCTGTTCGATAGTCTGCAACGAGGTCCTCTGAGGAACAGAAGAGAGTAAAGTTTTAAATCAAAGACTTTGCTCCGAAACATATAATTTTAGGAAGTGCGGCGTTTTATTCACTCTGGCTGTAAATCTGTCAGAGGCAGTAAGACAAGGAGCCTTAGTAGCTGCTAGTAAATCATTACAGAGTGTTGCAGCAGCATTTCTCCTTCCTACTAGCGGGACCAGGCTCTCCGTCTTGGCCCTCACGCCTCACCACGTCACTCGGTTCCCGCTCCATTCCCCATCGCCGCTTGCACAATTAACCCTTCGACCCGACTCGGACTGCTTTCTGTCAGCCATCTAGTTACTTTCCAGGCGACTTTGCACATTGTTCTTGTTTGCCACTGACTTCATTCATCCTAATCGTGTCATAACTCTTTCAATCTCTGTCCGGACACCTCTCAACTCCATCACTGCCTCACATTCAGAACCTCTCACACAATCAATCTTCTTTGTTCCCTGGTTACATTTTGGTATTGTCTTCATTGTGCTGCAAACCCTCTTAAATCCTCTTCTCAATCACCCTCGCGGCTTTCTTGCTCTCGAAGAAACACGTCGTATTCTACCTTCATTACGTCTCTACATCCACCAGAAGCATTTAAGTCTCACCTTAAAACTGTGTACTTAAGATGTGACTTTAAGGTTTTACTACTTACGTATAAAATACTACACGGTCTAGCTCCATCCTATCTTGCTGATAGTATTGTACCATATGTCCTGGCAAGAAATCTGCGTTCAAAGGACTCCGGCTTATTAGTGATTCCCAAAGCCCAAAAAAAGTCTGCGGGCTATAGAGCGTTTTCATTCCGGGCTCCAGTACTCTGGAATGCCCTCCCGGTAAAAGTTCGAGATGCCAACACAGTTGAAGCATTTAAGTCTCACCTTAAAACTCATTTGTATACTCTAGCCTTTAAATAGACTCCCTTTTTAGACCAGTTGATCTGCCGCTTCTTTTTGTCTCCTATGTCCCCCCCTCCCTTGTGGAGGGGGTCCGGTCCGATGACCATGGATGAAGTACTGGCTGTCCAGAGTCGAGACCCAGGATGGACCGCTCGCCTGTGTATGGGTTGGGGACATCTCTACGCTGCTGATCCGCCTCCGCTTGAGATGGTTTCCTGTGGACGGGACTCTCGCTGCTGTCTTGGATCCGCTTGAACTGAACTCTGGCAGCTGTGTTGGATCCACTATGGATTGAACTTTCACAGTATCATGTTAGACCCGCTCCACATCCATTGCTTTCGGTCCCCTAGACGGGGGGGTTTGCCCACATCTGAGGTCCTCTCCAAGGTTTCTCATAGTCAGCATTGTCACTGGCGTCCCACTGGATGGGAATTCTCCCTGCCCACTGGGTGTGAGTTTTCCTTGCCCTTTTGTCGGTTCTTCCCAGGATGTTGTAGTCGTAATGATTTGTGCAGTCCTTTGAGACATTTGGGATTTGGGGCTATATAAATAAACTTTGATTGATTTCTAATTTTAGGAGATTATTGTGTGTCCAAAGTCGGCAGCTTCTTCTAGGGATGCCGAATGAGGAGACTTGAAGGGAGGAGAAGAATTCTGTCATTAAAGGCCTGTATCGGTTGGGAATCTCTACGCTGCTGATCCGCCTCCGCTTGAGATGGTTTCCTGTGGACGGGACTCTCACTGCTGTCTTGGAGCCACTATGGATTGAACTTTCACAGTATCATGTTAGACCCGCTCGACATCCATTGCTTTCGGTCCCCTAGAGGAGGGGGGGGGGGGTTGCCCACATCTGAGGTCCTCTCCAAGGTTTCTCATAGTCAGCATTGTCACTGGCGTCCCACTGGATGTGAATTCTCCCTGCCCACTGGGTGTGAGTTTTCCTTGCCCTTTTGTGGGTTCTTCCCAGGATGTTGTAGTCGTAATGATTTGTGCAGTCCTTTGAGACATTTGTGATTTGGGGCTATATAAATAAACATTGATTGATTGATTGATATGGATCGGGAAGAGGAGAGCAGCGTTACCTTGGTGGCGACGGTGCGTCCGAACAGTATGGCGTAGCAGAGGTTGAGGGCGGAGGAATAGGAGAAGATGCGCATCCTGTTCCGCCCGTGGGGGGTCATGCCGAAGGGGCTGTTCCACTCGTATAAGGTGAGGAAGAGGGCGGTGAGGTGCAGCGTGACGAAGATGCCCACCCACATGGACCAGTGCAGGGGCCACATGAAGGCTCCGATCGGGGCGGCGGTGTCCTGACTGCGGACCTGCAAAAAAGTACAACAACTGAGACATTGACCGTTGTGTAGAATTAATGTCAGAAAATATTCAATCAGGCTCGGGATCTTTCTGTGTGGAGTTTGGTTCCCCCTCCTGCTTCCTCCCACACTGCAAAAACTGAAATATAAGTAAGATTAAATATCTCTAATAAGGGTGATATTTGTTTATTTTCTGTCGGATAAGATAATTGGGTTGTACCTTCAAGGTACTCAAAACGCTTTGACACTACTTCCACATTCACACACTGATGGAGGGAGCTGCCATGCAAGGCGCCAACCAGCACCCATCAGGAGCAAGGGTGAACTGTCTGGCTCAGGACACAACGGACGTGACGAGGTTGGTACTAGGTGGGAATTGAACCAAGGACCCTCGGGTTGCGCACGGCCACTCTTCCACCGCGCCACTAAGCCGATTTTTTTGTGAGAGTGTTTTACTTGTTCTAAGGGTTTTGGTCCTAAATGATCTCAGTAAGATAGTACAGCTGGTTGCTGAGATTTTATGACCCATGTAGAGTAAAACATACTTGAAACTAGAATTGTCGTGATCCGTGGTCCCGATCATGTTTTTGTATTTTTGGACTCCTTTAGTTCCTGTTTGTGCACCTCCCTGAGTTTGTTTTGGTTACCATGGTTGTATAATCACCTGTCTCTGATTAGTGTTCGGCCGCTCACCTGCTACCCGAGTACTAATCAGAGGCATTATTTAAGCCTGCCGTCGCCAGTCAGTCAGCCTGGCGTCATTGTTTCATGCAATGCCTCTGTTCTTTTCATGCTTCATGCCGTGCCAAGTAAGTTTTTGTTTATTCATGCTACAGTTAGCGAGTTTTTGTTTTGCCCTGTCCATAGTTCATGCCATTTGTTTATTCAAGCCACAGTCTAGTGAGTTTGTTTCATGTTTTGACAAGAACAAGAAAGTTTGATCACATTACGCCTGCACTGGCTCCCTGTGCACTTAAGATGTGACTTTAAGGTTTTACTACTTACGTATAAAATACTATCAATCAATCAATCAATGTTTATTTATATAGCCCCAAATCACAAATGTCTCAAAGGGCTGCACAAATCATTACGACTACAACATCCTCGGAAGAACCCACAAAAAGGCAAGGAAAACTCACACCCAGTGGGCAGGGAGAATTCACATCCAGTGGGACGCCAGTGACAATGCTGACTATGAGAAACCTTGGAGAGGACCTCAGATGTGGGCAACCCCCCCCCTCTAGGGGACCGAAAGCAATGGATGTGGAGCGGGTCTAACATGATACTGTGAAAGTTCAATCCATAGTGGCTCCAACACAGCCGCGAGAGTTCAGTTCAAAGCGGATCCAAGACAGCAGCGAGAGTCCCGTCCACAGGAAACCATCTCAAGCGGAGGCGGATCAGCAGCGTAGAGATATCCCCAACCGATACACAGATGAGCGGTCCATCCTGGGTCCCTTACGAGCGGTCCAACCTGGGTCTCGACTCTGAACAGCCAGTACTTCATCCATGGTCATCGGACCGGACCCCCTCCACAAGGGAGGGGGGGACATAGGAGAAAGGATAGAAGCGGCAGATCAACTGGTCTAAAAAGGAGGGGTACCACCTTCTGCCCGGAATGGATGGATGGAAAATATTATGATGAGTCTTTCTGGTCTTGTCACCCCCTCCCGGGCAGAAGGGGGACGGAGAAAAACTTTTTTGCTGAACAAAAAGTTGCCTTATTAAACCTGCTCAGTGGCCTTGTGGTTAAAGGGTCCGACCTGAGATTGGTAGGTCGTGAGTTCAAACCCCGGCCGAGTCATTACAAAGACTATAAAATAAGGCCCATTACTTCCCTGCTTGGCACACAGCATCAAGGGTTGGAATTGGGGGTTAAATCACCAAAATGATTCCCGAGCGCAGCCACTGCTGCTGCTCACTGCTCCCCTCACCTAAAAGGGGATGGGTCGAATGCAGATTGTGATTTCACCACACCTGGTGTGTGTGTGACTATCAGTGGTACTTTATTAATTTTACAACAAGCAAGCATCATTATACAGATCTGCAGTACCTGGAGGAGCTCAGGTAAAAAAATAAATATTCCTAATTCGGAGGAGCCCAACCATCATGTTATATTCCGTCCTTCTCTGTCTTGGTGTGTGTTGATTCAGGAGGGTATAACCTGACCATGTAAGGATACCTTCACGTGTATGTGACCGGAAAACAACCTATATATGTTGTAACGACATGGAGTCTCTCCTCCAGGATGGTGCTATCACTTTTGCATTTCAAAGTCTGAATGTATTGCCTCTCCTTGTGAGAGAGCTAGCCCAGTCCATATGCAAATGTCCAACTAAGGCTCCCTAATGAATTATGGACTCGACCATTATTTATTTAAACCTGGTGGTTTGCTTTCTCCAAGTTGAATGTAAACATTCACCATATGTTCATCATAATATGAGTCAATTCACTTCAATTGCTTTAAAGTTAGCATAGCATATCTCAAGGACTACAAAAATCGCAGTGGGATCTCATATTACGAAAATCTCTATTTGCGAACTTTTGGGTTTACGAACTTATACAGCCAGTCAAATATTTACTTTCTTAAATGTTTATCAACGTAGCAATTACTATGGTTTGGGGGGTTTCTGATCGTTTGTGAGTGCACCAAGGGGACTTTTTTATGGCAGCGCAGCGCATCAAGGGCAGTTCAGCTTGTAGCTTTGGCTTCTTATTAGTTGATCCGTCACCTCCTTGTTATGTTTGATTAGTTTGAAACGTCACATGTTAAACGTTTAAATAATAACTGTCGGTTTACTGTCCTGTGCCAACTGTACTACTATGTGAGTACAAATGTTCTCTTGTTTCATTGGAAATAAAACAGCATGGTCCATTTGGCTGTCGTCTGTTTGAATTGTGAGACACAAAAGTCAAAGTCAGGATTTTTTATTTCATGCTTGAAATAAGAAGTTATTACTTTTAAGAAAAAAAAAGCAGTTTTTTACTTGTGAGTGCTGAAGACACAGCTGATATTCTAGTTTCAAGCATATTTTACTCAATATAGGTCATAAAATCTCAGTTACAATCTGTAATATCTTACTGAGATCATTTAGGACCGAAACACTTAAAACAAGTAAAACACTAACATTGTTAGACAGAAAAGAAGCAAATATTGGAGGAGGAGTTCAAGTACTTAGGAGTCTTGTTCACGATTGAGAGAAGAGTGGATGGTGAGATCGACAGGCGGATCGGTGTGGCGTCTTCAGTAATGCGGACGCTGTATCGATCCGTTGTGGTGAAGAAGGAGCTGAGCCGGAAGGCAAAGCTCTTAATTTAACGGTAAATCTACGTTTCCATCCTCACCTAAGGTCATGAGCTTTGGGTCATGACTGGGAGGAACTCAAAGTAAAACCGCTAATCCTCCACATGGAGAGGAGCCAGATGAGGTGGTTCGGGCATCTGGTCAGGATGCCACCCGAACGCCTCCCTAGGGAGGAGTTTAGGGCACCTGACTGGGAGGAGGCCACGGGGAAGACCCAGGACACGTTGGAAAGACTATGTCTCCAGGCTGGCTTGGGGATGCCTCGGAATCCCCCGGGAGGATCTGAACGAAGTGGCTGGGGACAGGGAAGTCTGGGCTTCTCTGCTTAGGCTGCTGCCACCGCGACCCGACCTCGGAAAAGCGGAAGAAAATGGATGGATGGTTGGATGGAATTGCACACGCAGTTTTAGTAGATCACACGTAACCCACCCACTAATACTACACACTACTTTATAGTTTAACGTCTGATATTTGGTTCTTCGTAGGTCAGAACCTGAGTAGCCACAAAATGTCATTAGGCTGAGATCATGACAAAGTAAGTTCAATGACGCGGACACGTTTGTTACTGGATACCTTCTAATACACTTCTACCTTCAAGACTTTGTATGTGTAAGTATCAATCAATCAATCAATGTTTACTTATATAGCCCTAAATCACTGGTGTCTCAAAGGGCTGCACAAACCATACTTCTTTTTATTGACAAAAATGTGTCAGGCTTGTCCCTGACCGTTTTGGTTTATGTCTTAGTTTTTCCTCTGCATTTGTCTTTAGCTCCTGTCAGCACTCTTATTTTGGTTTTGTTTCCTGTTTGTCTCCCTGAGTGCTGTGGTCCCCTCAGCTGTGGCTGATTGGCACCTGGCCACACCTGGTGTCAATCAGCCAGCCACTATTTAAGACCTGTTTTCTCCTCCAGTCAGGGCTGGATTATTGTCGTGTCAATGTCATTTTCTACTTGGTCGTGTGAATGCAGCGTAGCGGTAAGCTATAGTTGGTAGATGTTTTGTAGCTTACTGTTTTTTGTTCCCTGCTTCCGATTAGTTTGTTCATAGCCCTTAGTTTGTTATATCAGCCCATGTGCGTGTTTTTTGTTCTTACCCTTTTGGTTTTGTTTTTGTCTTAGTATCTTTATTAAATGATGTTTACTTAGCAAATGCCTGCCTCCTTCTCTGCATCATGGGGTTCGACACCAAATAACTGTGAAAACATGTCGTTCTACACTACAATATTGTTCAATTATTATTACATATGTCTAGCTTGTGTGCTATTGTGTGCTTAGCTGCTGCGTAGCTGCTAGTTCCGAGTTGACCAGCTTTACAAAAACTTGACTCAAATGGAGGAGAATACCAACCGTGTGTGCTTATTGGAGGACATTTACAAGTGATTATAAGGCACACTGCCAATGAGCGGGTCTCGTCAGGTTTATTCTCATACACATATCTCTTATGTGTGACTGCCATCATATTGCAGTCTACACCTATATCTTATGTGCGACTGCCATCATATTGCAGTCTACACATACCTCTTATGTGTGACTGCCATCGTATTGCAGTCTACACATATCTCTTATGTGCGATTGCCATCATATTGCAGTCCACACATCTCTTATGTGTGACTGCCATCATATTGCAGTATACACATATCTCTTATGTGCGACTGCCATCATATTGCAGTATACACATATCTCTTATGTATGACTGCCATCATATTGCAGTATACACATATCTCTTATGTGTGACTGCCATCATATTGCAGTCTACACATCTCTCTTATGTGCGACTGCTATCATATTTCAGTATACACATATCTCTTATGTGTGACTGGCATCATATTGCAGTCTACACGTATCTCTTATGTGTGACTGCCATAATATTGCAGTATACACATATCTCTTATGTGTGACTGGCATCATATTGCAGTCTACACGTATCTCTTATGTGTGACTGCCATCATATTGCAGTCTACACCTATATCTTATGTGCGACTGCCATCATATTGCAGTCTACACATACCTCTTATGTGTGACTGCCATCGTATTGCAGTCTACACATATCTCTTATGTGCGATTGCTATCATATTTCAGTATACACATATCTCTTATGTGTGACTGGCATCATATTGCAGTCTACACGTATCTCTTATGTGTGACTGCCATCATATTGCAGTCTACACCTATATCTTATGTGCGACTGCCATCATATTGCAGTCTACACATACCTCTTGTGTGTGACTGCCATCGTATTGCAGTCTACACATATCTCTTATGTGCGATTGCCATCATATTGCAGTCCACACATCTCTTATGTGTGACTGCCATCATATTGCAGTATACACATATCTCTTATGTGCGACTGCCATCATATTGCAGTATACACATATCTCTTATGTATGACTGCCATCATATTGCAGTATACACATATCTCTTATGTGTGACTGCCATCATATTGCAGTCTACACATCTCTCTTATGTGCGACTGCTATCATATTTCAGTATACACATATCTCTTATGTGTGACTGGCATCATATTGCAGTCTACACGTATCTCTTATGTGTGACTGCCATAATATTGCAGTATACACATATCTCTTATGTGTGACTGCCATCATATTGCAGTATACACATATCTCTTATGTGTGACTGCCATCATATTGCAGTATACACATATCTCTTATGTGTGACTGCCATCATATTGCAGTCTACACGTATCTCCTATGTGCGACTGCCATCATATTGCAGTCTACACGTATCTCTTATGTGTGACTGCCATCATATTGCATCCATCCATCCAGTTTCTACCGCTTATTCCCTTATGGGGTCGCGGGGGCGCTGGCGCCTATCTCAACTACAATCGGGCGGAAGGCGGCGTACACCCTGGACAAGTCGCCACCTCATCGCAGGATTGCAGTCTACACATATCTCTTATGTGCGACTGCTATCATATTGCAGTCTACACCTATATCTTATGTTTGACTGCCATCATATTGCAGTCTACATGTATCTCTTATGTGTGACTGCCATCATATTGCAGTCTACACGTATCTCTTATGTGTGACTGCCATCATATTGCAGTCTACACATATCTCTTATGTGAGACTGCCATCATATTGCATCCATCCATCCATCCATCCAGTTTCTACCTCTTATTCCCTTTTGGGGTTGCGGGGAGCGCTGGCGCCTATCTCAGCTACAATCGGGCAGAAGGCGGCGTACACCCTGGACAAGTCGCCACCTCATCGCAGGATTGCAGTCTACACACATCTCTTATGTGCGACTGCTATCATATTGCAGTCTACACCTATATCGTATGTGTGACTGCCATCATATTGCAGTCTACACCTATATCTTATGTTTGACCGCCATCATATTGCAGTCTGTACCTATATATTATGTGTGACTGCCATCATATTGCAGTCTACACCTATATCTTATGTGTGACTGCCATCATATTGCAGTCTACACCTATATCTTATGTGTGACTGCCATCATATTGCAGTCTGCACCTATATCTTATGTGTAACTGCCATCATATTGCAGTCTACACGTATTTCTTATGTGTGACTGCCATCATATTGCAGTCTGCACCTATATCTTATGTGTAACTGCCATCATATTGCAGTCTACACCTATATCTTATGTGTGACTGCCATCATATTGCAGTCTGCACCTATATCTTATGTGTAACTGCCATCATATTGCAGTCTGCACCTATATCTTATGTGTAACTGCCATCATGTTGCAGTCTACACGTATCTCTTATGTGTGACTGCCATCTACTTGTCATGTACCAAATAAAATAGCGTTCGAGGTCGGTAAGCACAACCAAAATGATGCCGTACATTAGGCGCACCGGCTTATAAGGCGCACTGTAGTGAAGTGAATTATATTTATATAGCGCTTTTCTCAAGTGACTCAAAGCGCTTTACATGGTGAAACCCAATATCTAAGTTACATTTAAAGCAGTGTGGGTGGCACTGGGAGCAGGTGGGTAAAGTGTCTTGCCCAAGGACACAACGGCACTGACTAGGATGGCGGAAGCGGGAATCGAACCTGCAACCCCCAAGTTGCTGGCACGGCCGCTCTACCAACCGAGCTATGCCGAGTGAGCCTTATAGTTAGAAAATTACAGTTTTGTTTTTTTAATGTTATCGAACTGATATCAATATTTGATCATGATACCTCTTATTTAGATGTATTTTCTATTTTCCAGTGAACGATGCAGAATAAATCGAAATATCCAAATATTGCAATGCAATCCTGTATCTTATAATCTAATACTCAGCCCTACAACTTTCTTAGCTAAAATACAACTCTTGACTCGGCGAGAAGATGTTTGTTTTGTTTCTGTTTTAGAGTCAGTTTTTCCCTTGAATAAAACAGTATTATGAAGACATGTCATATACACATCATACTTTCACCACCAGGCTGTAAAAACACGTTTATACGACCATTATGGAGGACCTTGTCGGTAAACACCAGCAGACATAATTGGATTGTAAAAATCTCCCGTCTACTTTTCCTTTGGCACAATTCATCAGTTTTGTAAATGGAGAGAGAGTTTTTTTTTTTTTTTCTCTCTCTCCCTTTTTCAAACAGTCTATCTCCGACACGGAAACGGTTCCCTACTGTCATATCACATTATGCATTTCTGGCGTGTCAGCCGCGGAGGGGAATGTTAACAAATCAAAGAATAACTGCCGCAATGTCTCCGGGCCGCGCTCAGACGCCGACTCTCTGAAGCCATTATTGTGTCCTAAACTGCTGCTCCTCTTTCTTTTTTTTTTTTTTGCATTTTCATAATTAATAGGCCCTGCGAAAAAAGCGAAACTAATTATTCACACACTAATGAACTCCTGTTGCTGGATGAGCGGGGCCAAAGGGTGAAAATCACGCGGTGGGGGAGTGTATCGCTGCAACGTGAATGCAGAAGCCGAATAAGACTGAAGGTGAACAGGAGATGCTAAAGCTAGCGTGTCCAAAGTGCATGAAAAAGTGGATTGTACGAGCATACAGGTGAAATTGGCAATGCTGATATACAAAACCCCCCAAAAAAGTGTGTGGAGGGAGGTGTGGCCAGCGCACCTGCAGGAGCAAAGGTCACCGCCTCTGTCCACGGTGCTGACGGCGAGACACAGCCGGCAGGGGATTAGATCTCACCGGCGGCACGTTAGTCTAATCGTTGGTTGTCTTTAACAGTAAGCGGCCGGGAGCAGGAGGAGAGATAGGATACGGATGTGGGTGAAAATCACGCGGTGGCGGAGTGTATCGCTGCGACGTGTATGCAGAAGCCGAATAAGACTGAAGGTGAACAGGAGATGCTAAAACTAGGGCGTCCAAAGTGCATAAAAAAGTGGATTGTACGAGCATACAGGTTAAATTGGCAATACTGATATACAAAACCCCAAAAAACAGTGTGTGGAGGGAGGTGTGGCCAGCGCACCTGCAGAAGCAAAGGTCACCGCCTCTGTCTACGGTGCTGACGGCGAGACACAGCTGTTAGGGGATTAGATTTCACAGGCGGTTCATCTAATCATCCGTTGTCTTTAACAGTAAGCGGCCCGGAGCAGGAGGCGAGATAGGATACGGATGTGGGTGAAAATCAAGCGGTGGCGGAGTGTATCGCTGCAAGCCGAGTAAGACTGAAGGTGAACAGGAGATGCTAAAGCTAGGGTGTCCAAAGTGCATAAAAAAGTGGATTGTACGATCATACAGGTGAAATTGGCAATGCTGGTATACAAACCCCCCCCAAAAAGTGTGTGGAGGGAGGTGTGGCCAGCACACCTGCAGGAGCAAAGGTCACCGCCTCTGTCTACGGTGCTGACGGCGAGACACAGCTGTTAGGGGATTAGATTTCACAGGCGGTTCATCTAATCATCGGTTGTCTTTAACAGTAAGTGGCCGGGAGCAGGAGGAGAGATAGGATACGGATGTGGGTGAAAATCAAGCGGTGGCGGAGTGTATCGCTGCGACGTGAATGCAGAAGCCGAATAAGACTGAAGGTGAACAGGAGATGCTAAAGCTAGGGTGTCCAAAGTGCATAAAAAAGTGGATTGTACGAGCATACAGGTGGAATTGGCAATGCTGATATACAAAACCCCCAAAAAAAGTGTGTGGAGGGAGGTGTGGCCAGCACACCTGCAGGAGCAAAGGTCACCGCCTCTGTCTACGGTGCTGACGGCGAGACACAGCCGACAGGGGATTAGATTTCACCTGCGGCACGTTAGTCTAATCGTTGGTTGTCTTTAACAGTAAGCAGGTGGAGAGATAGGATACGGATGTGGGTGAAAATCACGCGGTGGCACAGTGTATCGCTGCAACGTGAATGCAGAAGCCGAGTAAGACAGAAGGT
Organism: Nerophis ophidion; assembly: GCF_033978795.1. NCBI lineage: Eukaryota > Metazoa > Chordata > Actinopteri > Syngnathiformes > Syngnathidae > Nerophis > Nerophis ophidion. Next base: position 87,218,728 of record NC_084613.1, read on the forward strand.
GAACAGGAGATGCTAAAGCTAGGGTGTCCAAAGTGCACAAAAAAGTGGATTGTACGAGCATCCAGGTGGAATTGGCAATGCTGGTATACAAAACGCCAAAAAAAAGTGTGTGGAAGGAGGTGTGGCCAGCGCACCTGCAGGAACAAAGGTCACCGCCTCTGTCTACGGTGCTGACGGCGAGACACAGCTGTTAGGGGATTCGATTTCCCAGGCGGTTTATCTAATCATCTGTTGTCTTTAACAGTAAGCAGCCGGGAGCAGGAGGAGAGATAGGATACGGATGTGGGTGAAAATCAAGCGGTGGCGGAGTGTATCGCTGTGAGGTGAATGCAGAAGCCGAGTAAGACTGAAGGTGAACAGGAGATGCTAAAGCTAGGGTGTCCAAAGTGCATAAAAAAGTGGATTGTACGAGCATACAGGTGAAATTGGCAATGCTGGTATACAAAACCCCAAAAAACAGTGTGTGGAGGGAGGTGTGGCCAGCGCACCTGCAGGAGCAAAAGTCACCGCCTCTGTCTACGGTGCTGACGGCGAGACACAGCTGACACGGACAAACTATTTATAGCGGCGACGTAATCACTTCCGTTTTTTACCTTGTTTACATCATCAAGTGGATCTCCTGCTTCCTCGCTTCCCTGCAAGTTTATTCGAGATCATAAATAACACGTAGGTATTCCGATAAGGTTGTAGACTTTGACAACCATTTGAGACAGCTAAACTAGCACAGACAACACGGAAATACCCCGCCCCTTTTCTTTGTGACGATTATGAGACATTCTTCTTCTAAATGGGAATACATGAACGCCCCAGCAGTCGGCATCCTAATGACAGCAGACGTTGTACAGTAAGTGTTGTTTTATTATGTCTGTTGGCGTGATGCATTTCATTAGTGATGTTACTACACGCGCTAACACAGACAAACTATTTATAGCAGCAATGTAATCACTTCTGTTTTTTACCATGTTTACATCATCAAGTGGTCTGCTGCTTCCTCGCTTCCCTGCAAGTTTATTCTCGATCATAAATAACACGTCTCACCTGGACAGAAGAAGTCCGGGTAGGTATTCTGATACGTTGGTGCACTTTGACAACCATTTGAGACAACGAAACTGGCAAAGACGACACGGAAAGACCCCTCCCCTTTTCTTCGTGAGGATTATGAGTAAATTTTTATCGAAATGGTAATATATAAACGCCCCAGCAGTAGGCATCCTAATGACAGCAGACGTTGTACAGTAAGTGATGTTTTACTATGTTTGTTGGCGTGATGCATTTTATTAGAGATATTGTTATTACAAGCGCTAACACAGATCAACTATTTATAGCGCCGGCGATGTAATCACTTCCCTGTGTGCCAAAATTTACATTATCGAGTGGTCTGCTGCTTCCTCGCTTCCCTGCAAGTTTATCCTCGATCATAAATAACACGTCTCACCTGGACAGAAGAAGTTTGGGTAGGTATTCCGATAAGGTTGTAGACTTTGACAACCATTTGAGACGGCGAAACTAGCGAAGACAACACGGAAATACCCTGCCCCTTTCCTTTGTGACGATTATGAGACATTCTTCTTCTAAATGGGAATACATGAACGCCCCAGCCAACGGCATCCTAATGACAGCAGAACTTGTACAGTAAGTGATGTTTTACTATGTTTGTAGGCTTGATGCATTTTATTTGTGATATTGTTATTATAAGCGCTAACACAGAAACTATTTACAGCTGCGATGTAATCACTTCCGTTTTTTACCTTGTTTACATCATCAAGTGGTCTGCTGCTTCCTCGCTTCCCTGCAAGTTTATTCTCGATCATAGATAACACATCTCACCTGGACAGAAGAGGTCTGGGTAGGTATTCTGATACGTTGGTGAACTTTGACAACCATTTGAGCCAACAAAACTGGCAAAGACGACACGGAAAGACCCCTCCCCTTTTCTTCGTGAGGATTATGAGTCAATCTTTATCGAAATGGTAATATATGAACAACCCAGCTGTAGGCATCCTAATGACAGCAGACGTTGTACAGTAAGTGATGTTTTACTATGTTTGTTGGCTTGATACATTTTATTAGTGATATTGTTATTACAAGCGCTAACACAGATAAACTATTTATAGCGCCGGCGATGTAATCACTTCCCTGTGTGCCTAAGTTTACATTATTGAGTGGTCTGCTGCTTCCTCGCTTCCCTGCAAGTTTATTCTCGATCATAAATAACACGTCTCACCTGGACAGAAGAAGTTTGGGTAGGTATTCCGATAAGGTTGTAGACTTTGACAACCATTTGAGACGGCGAAACTAGCGAAGACAACACGGAAAGACCCCGCCCCTTTCCTTTGTGAGGATTGTGAGACAATCTTCTTCTAAATGGGAATACATGAACGCCCCAGCCAACGGCATCCTAATGACAGCAGACATTGTACAGTAAGTGATGTTTTACTATGTTTGAAGGCTTGATGCATTTTATTTGTGATATCGTTATTACACGCGCTAACACAGAAACTATTTACAGCTGCGATGTAATCACTTCCGTTTTTTTACTTTGTTTACATCATCAAGTGGTCTGCTGCTTCCTCGCTTCCCTGCAAGTTTATTCTCGATCATAAATAACACGTCTCACCTGGACAGAAGAAGTCCGGGTAGGTATTCTGATACGTTGGTGCACTTTGACAACCATTTGAGACAACGAAACTGGCAGAGATGACACGGAAAGACCCCGCCCCTTTTTTTGTGACGATTATGAGACGTTCTTCTTCTAAAGGGGAATACATGAACGCCCCAGCCGTCAGCATCCTAATGACAGCAGACGTTGTACAGTAAGTGATGTTTTATTATGTTTGTTGGCTTGATGCATTTCATCAGTGATGTTATTACACGCGCTAGCACAGACAAACTATTTATAGCAGCAATGTAATCACTTCCGTTTTTTACCTTGTTTACATCATCAAGTGGTCTGCTGCTTCCTCGCTTCCCTGCAAGTTTATTCTCGATCATAAATAATGCGTCTCACCTGGACAGAAGAAGTCCGGGTAGGTATTCTGATACGTTGGTGCACTTTGACAACCATTTGAGACAACGAAACTGGCAAAGATGACACGGAGAGACCCCGCCCCTTTTTTGTGACGATTATGAGACATTCTTCTTCTAAATGGGAATATATGAACGCCCCAGCCATCCTAATGACAGCAGACGTTGTACAGTAAATGATGTTTTACTATGTTTGTAGGCTTGATGCATTTTATTAGTGATATTGTTATTATAAGCGCTAACACAGAAACTATTTACAGCTGCGATGTAATCGCTTCCGTTTTTTTACTTTGTTTACATCGTCAAGTGGTCTGCTGCTTCCTCGCTTCCCTGCAAGTTTATTCTCGATCATAAATAACACGTCTCACCTGGACAGAAGAAGTCCGGGTAGGTATTCCGATACGTTGGTACACTTTGACAACCATTTGAGACAACGAAACTGGCAAAGATGACACGGAAAGACCCCGCCTCCTTTTTTTTGTGAGGATTATGAGTCATTCTTTATCGAAATGGGAATATATGAACGCCCCAGCAGTATCCTAATGACAGCAGACATTGTACAGTAAGTGATGTTTTATTATGTTTGTTGGCTTGATGCATTTCTGGAGTGATGTTATTACACGCGCTAGCACAGACAAACTATTTATAGCAGCAATGTAATCACTTCCGTTTTTTACATTGTTTACATCATCAAGTGGTCTGCTGCTTCCTCGCTTCCCTGCAAGTTTATTCTCGATCATAAATAATGCGTCTCACCTGGACAGAAGAAGTCCGGGTAGGTATTCCGATACGTTGGTGCACTTTGACAACCATTTGAGACAACGAAACTGGCAAAGATGACACGGAAAGACCCCGCCCCTTTTCTTCGTGAGGATTATGAGTACATTTTTATCGAAATGGTAATATATAAACGCCCCAGCAGTAGGCATCCTAATGACAGCAGACGTTGTACAGTAAGTGATGTTTTACTATGTTTGTTGGCTTGATACATTTTATTAGTGATATTGTTATTACAAGCGCTAACACAGATAAACTATTTATAGCGCCGGCGATGTAATCACTTCCCTGTGTGCCTAAGTTTACATTATTGAGTGGTCTGCTGCTTCCTCGCTTCCCTGCAAGTTTATCCTCGATCATAAATAACACGTCTCACCTGGACAGAAGAAGTTTGGGTAGGTATTCCGATAAGGTTGTAGACTTTGACAACCATTTGAGACGGCGAAACTGGCAAAGATGACACGGAAAGACCCCGCCCCTTTTTTGTGACGAATATGAGACATTCTTCTTCTAAATGGGAATATATGAACGCCCCAGCCATCCTAATGACAGCAGACGTTGTACAGTAAGTGATGTTTTACTATGTTTGTAGGCTTGATGCATTTTATCTGTGATATTGTTATTACACGCGCTAACACAGAAACTATTTACAGCTGCGATGTAATCACTTCCGTTTTTTACTTTGTTTACATCATCAAGTGGTCTGCTGCTTCCTCGCTTCCCTGCAAGTTTATTCTCGATCATAAATAACACGTCTCACCTGGACAGAAGAAGTCCGGTTAGGTATTCTGATACGTTGGTGCACTTTGACAACCATTTGAGACAACAAAACTGGTCAAAGATGACACGGAAAGACCCCGCCCCTTTTTTTGTGACGATTATGAGACGTTCTTCTTCTAAATGGGAATACATGAACACCCCAGCAGTCGGCATCCTAATGACAGCAGACGTTGTACAGTAAGTGTTGTTTTATTATGTTTGTTAGCTTGATGCATTTCTGGAGTGATGTTATTACACGCTCTAGCACAGACAAACTATTTATGGCAGCAATGTAATCACTTCCGTTTTTTACCTTGTTTACATCATTAAGTGGTCTGCTGCTTCCTCGCTTCCCTGCAAGTTTATTCTCGATCATAAATAACACGTCTCCCCTGGATAGAAGAAGTCCGGGTAGGTATTCCGATACGTTGGTACACTTTGACAACCATTTTAGATGACGAAACTGGCGTAGATGACACGGAAAGACCCCGCCCCTTTTTTGTGACGATTATGAGACATTCTTCTTCTAAATGGGAATACATGAACGCCCCAGCCATCCTAATGACAGCAGACGTTGTACAGTAAGTGATGTTTTATTATGTTTGTAGGCTTGATACATTTTATTTGTGATATTGTTATTATAAGCGCTAACACAGAAACTATTTACAGCTGCAATGTAATCACTTCTGTTTTTTACCTTGTTTACATCATCAAGTGGTCTGCTGCTTCCTCGCTTCCCTGCAAGTTTATTCTCGATCATAAATAACACGTCTCACCTGGACAGAAGAAGTCCGGGTAGGTATTCTGATACGTTGGTGCACTTTGACAACCATTTGAGACAACAAAACTGGTCAAAGATGACACGGAAAGACCCCGCCCCTTTTTTTGTGACGATAATGAGACATTCTTCTTCTAAATGGGAATACATGAACGCCCCAGCCGTCAGCATCCTAATGACAGCAGACGTTGTACAGTAAGTGATGTTTTATTATGTCTGTTGGCTTGATGCATTTCATCAGTGATATTATTACACGCGCTAACACAGACAAACTATTTATAGCGGCGATGTAATCACTTCCGTTTTTTAATTTGTTTACATCATCAAGTGGTCTGCTGGTTCCTCGCTTCCCTGCAAGTTTATTCTCAATCATAAATACCGCATGTCACCTGGACAGAAGAAGTCCGAGTAGGTATTCTGATACGTTGGTGAACTTTGACAACCATCTGAGACAACAAAATTGGCAAAGACAACACGGAAAGACGCCGCCCCTTTTCTTTGTGAGGATTATTTGTCATTCTTTATCGAAATGGGAATACATGAACGCCCCAGCAGTCAGCATCCTAATGACAGCAGACGTTGTACAGTAAGTGATGTTTTATTATGTTTGTTGGCTTGATGCATTTTTTTTTAAATGAATGCGTCGTATATGCTTAAAAAGATCAAAATACGTAAATATAAAATGTTACACATATACTTACATCATGTTTATCAAACCTCAATGCTAGCACGTTCCCTCTGCTGGTAAGTAAAGAAAGAAAAGATGGCTGCCAGAGAGCGTACCAGGATGCCCAGGCTGGTGGAGTAGAAGGGCGAGGTGAAGTCGATGACCCTGCTCCTCGCCGAGTTGATGGAGAACGAGGTGACCGCCATGTCTGCCGTCCCGCTCCTCAGGTCTCCGACCAGCCCCGTCCAGCGCCCGCCTCCGCTCATGGCGCCGTACTTTCCGTCCCCCACGATGTAGAGGTCGAAGGTGAAGCCCATGTCCTCCGCCAGCTTCTCCAGCAGGTCGACGCAGTAACCGTAGCAACACTTCCTCAGATCCTCCGGAAGGCCTGAGAGGGTAGAGGACGGCGTGGACTGAATTCCAATAGAATCAGCGGCTCCGATCTACCAGGTTAATGCTGACTCATCACTAAGATGTATGCATGCCTGCGTTTTGTCTTTTGCTTCAAATAAGAGTCATGATGAGGATTTTTCATTTTGAAACACTTTCTTGAGGTCTACATACAAACCCTGTTTCCATATGAGTTGGGAAATTGTGTTAGATGTAAATATAAACAGAATACAATGATTTGCAAATCCTTTTCAAGCCATATTCAGTTGAATATGCTACAAAGACAACATATTTGATGTTCAAACTCTTTTTTGCAAATAATAATTAACTTAGAATTTCATGGCTGCAACACGTGCCAAAGTAGTTGGGAAAGGGCATGTTCACCACTGTGTTACATCACCTTTTCTTTTAACAACACTCAATAAACGTTTGGGAACTGAGGAAACTAATTGTTGAAGCTTTGAAAGTGGAATTCTTTCCCATTCTTGTTTTATGTAGAGCTTCAGTCCTTCAACAGTCCGGGGTCTCCGCTGTCCTATTTTACGCTTCATAATGCGCCACACATTTTCCATGGGAGACTGGAACTTCAGGCGGGCCAGGAAAGTACCCACACTCGTTTACTACTTAACCCCGCTGTTGTAACACTTGGCTTGGCATTGTCTTGCTGAAATAAGCAGGGGCGTCCATGATAACGTTGCTTGGATGACAACATATGTTGCTCCCAAACCTGTATGGACCTTTCAGCATTAATGGTGCCTTCACAGATGTGTAAGTTACCCATGCCTTGGGCACTAATGCACCCCCATACCATCACACATGCTGGCTTTTACACTTTGCGCCTATAACAATCCGGATGGTTCTTTTCCTCTTTGTTCCGGAGCACACCACGTCCACAGTTTCCAAATATAATTTGAAATGTGGACTCGTCAGACCACAGAACACCTTTCCACTTTGCATCAGTCCATCTTAGATGAGCTCGGGCCCAGCGAAGCCCGCGGCGTTCCTGGGTGTTGTTGATAGATGGGTTTGGCTTTGCATAGTAGAATTTTAACATGCACTTACAGATGTAGCGACCAACTGTAGTTACTGACAGTGGTTTTATGAAGTTTTCCTTAGCCCATGTGGTGATATCCTTTACACACTGATTTCTGTTTTTGATGAGGAATCAACGGTCGGTGATATCATCGCTTACATGCAGTGATTTCTCCAGATTCTCTGAACCTTGTGATTATTATACGGACCGTAGATGGTAAAATCCCTAAATTCCTTGCAATAGCTCGTTGAGAAATGTTGTTCTAAAACTGTTCCACAATTTGCTTACAAAGTGGTGACCCTCACCCCATCCTTGTTTGTGAATGACTTAGCATTTTTAAGGAAGCTGCTTTTATAGCCAATCATGGCACCCACCTGTTCCCAATTAGCCTGCACACCTGTGGGATTTTCCTAAATAAGTGTTTGATGAGCATTCCTCAACTCTATCAGTATTTATTGCCACCTTTCCCAACTTCTTTGTTTAAACTAAAGTTTATGAGTTTGAACATCAAATATGTTGTCTTTGTAGCATATTCAACTGAATATGGCTTGAAAAGGATTTGCAAATCATTGTATTCTGTTTATATTTACATCTAACACAATTTCCCGACTCATATGGAAACGGGGTTTGTATTAATATCAGCCTCTGTGGTTTGAATTTACATTTTGCCATGTATGGGGTCACAGAGACCGTATTTTTTGGACCATAGGGCGCACCGGATTAAAAAGAGCACTGCTGATAAGCGGGTCCGTTCATGGCGTTTTTCATACAAAAGGAGCACCGGATTATAAAGCGCTTTGTAGTTTGTCGGCACAGACTACAGTAGTCTGTAGACTTATGCAGATCCCAAATACAGATCAGCGGGTACCAGAAGGTAAGAAAAGTCGGTTTTGCGTAATATTGCAAAACAAAACGCCAGGTACTATGTCTGGTAAAAGGTGCCATGTTACACTCCTTATACAAGTACCATAATAATACTGCTGTGTTTAATGCGGCTTCATAGCTTACCGAAGTTGCGCTAAAAACATTTTGACGGATTTTTCAGCGCCGTGTGTAATGTTCCATATTCTCAATGGAACATTTAAAGTTTTGGTGTTGTTTACTGGCGTCATCTTGCAATCTATGCGTGTCTCTTATGTGTGACTGCCATCCACTGGTCACACTTATCATTACAAAATGTACCCATTAAAATAGTTTCGAGCTCGGTAAGCACAACCAGAATTATTCCGGGTTATAAGGCTTATGGAGCTGAGGATCGGACCCGGCATTTGGCTGCCGCCAAGCTCGCAATTAACCCGACCTCTATGGGTTAGGGTTAGGGAATCAGCACCACCAAGTCCGAGTCCATGGTTCTGGAAAAGGGTGGAGTGCCATCTTCGGGTTGGGGAGGAGATCTTGCCCCAAGTGGAGGAGTTCAAGTACCTCGGAGTATTGTTCACGAGTGAGGGAAGAGTGGATCGATCCGTTGTGGTGAAGAAGGAGCTGAGCCGGAAGGCAAAGCTCTCAATTTACCGGTCGATCTACGTTCCCATCCTCACCTATGGTCATGAGCTTTGGGTCATGACCGAAAGGATAAGATCACGGGTACAAGCGGCCCAAATGAGTTTGAGGTCTCTCCCTTAGAGATAGGGTGAGAAGTTCTGCCATCCAGAAGGAACTCGGAGTAAAGCCAACCGGTAGGAGGCCACGGGGAAGACCCAGGACACGTTGGGAAGACTATGTCTCCCGGCTGGCCTGGGAACGCCTCGGGATCCCCCGGGAAGAGCTAGACGAAGGGGCTGGGGAGAGGGAAGTCTGGGTTTCCCTGCTTAGGCTGGATGAGAAAATGAAAGGATTTTAAGTGCGCCTGGTAGTCCAAAAAATACGGTACACAAAAAGACAAAAATGAGGCTTCTGTAAGGAACTTAATGCGCTATTTTGAAGAATCTACTCTTTAAAACAGGGGTCAGCAACCTTTTTGAAACCAAGAGATATTCTTGGGTACTGATTAATGCAAAGGGCTACCAGTTTGATACACACTTAAATAAATTTTATTTTTGTCGGTCATTCCGTCGAACATTTTTTTTCCTTTCACGGAAGGTTTTTCGTAGCGAATAAATGATGAAAACAACATTAAATTGAACGATTTAAAAGAGGAGAAAACACGAAAAAAATGACAATTAAATTTTGAAACATAGTTTAGCTTCAATTTCGACTCGTTAAAATTCAAAATTCAACCGAAAAAAAGAAGAGAAAAACTAGCTAATTGGAAATTTTTTTTAATGGAACATCATTAGAAATTTTTCCTGATTCAGATTATTTTCAGAATGTTGATGAAATGTTTTTAAATCGGTTAAAATCCAATCTGCACTTTGTTAGAATATATAACAAATTGGACCAAGCTACATTTCTAACAAAGACAAATCATTATTTCTTCTACATTTTCCAGAACAATAATTTTAAAAGACATTCAAAAGACTTTGAAATGAGATTTAAAAATTTTATTCCACAGATTTTCTATATTTGCCGGATTAATTTTTTTTTTATTTTAATCATAAATTTGAAGAAATATTTCACAAATATTCCTGTCGAAAAAACAGAAGCTAAAATGAATAATTAAAATAAAATGTATTTATTAAACTTTACAATAAAAATAAAAATATTTACTTGAACATTGATTTAAATTGTCAGGAAAGATGAGGAAGAAATTTAAAAGGTAAAAAGGTGTATCTATCCATCCATTCTTTTTCTACCGCTTATTCCCTTTCGGGGTCGCGGGGGGCGGTGGCACCTCTCTCAGCTACAATCGGGCGGAAGGCGGGGTACACCCTGGACAAGTCGCCACCTCATCGCAGGGCCAACACAGATATATGTGTTTAAAAATCCTAAAATCATTTTTAAGGTTTTATTTTCCTCTAAAATTGTCTTTCTGAAAGTTATAGGAATCAAAGTAAAAAAAAAAAAAAGAAGAATTTATTCAAACAAGTGAAGACCAAGTCTTTAAAATATTTTCTTGTATTTTCCATCCATCCATCCATTTTCTACCGCTTGTTCCCTTTTGGGGTCGCGGGGGGGCGCTGGCGCCTATCTCAGCTACAATCGGGCGGAAGGTGGGGTACACCCTGGACAAGTCGCCACCTCATCGCAGGGCCAACACAGGTATATGTGTTTAAAAATCCTAAAATCATTTTTAAGGTTTTTTTTCCTCTAAAATTGTCTTTCTGAAAGTTATAAGAAGCAAAGTAAAAAAAAAAAAAAAAGAATAATTTATTCAAACAAGTGAAGACCAAGTCTTTAAAATATTTTCTTGTATTTTCCATCCATCCATCCATCCATTTTCTACCGCTTGTTCCCTTTTGGGGTCGCGGGGGGCGCTGGCGCCTATCTCAGCTACAATCGGGCGGAAGGCGGAGTACACCCTGGACAAGTCGCCACCTCATCGCAGGGCCAACACAGGTATATGTGTTTAAAAATCCTAAAATCATTTTTAAGGTTTTTTTTCCTCTAAAATTGTCTTTCTGAAAGTTATAAGAAGCAAAGTAAAAAAAAAAAAAAGAAGAATTTATTCAAACAAGTGAAGACCAAGTCTTTAAAATATTTTCTTGTATTTTCCATCCAGCCATCCATCCATTTTCTACCGCTTGTTCCCTTTTGGGGTCGCGGGGGGCGCTGGCGCCTATCTCAGCTACAATCGGGCGGAAGGTGGGGTACACCCTGGACAAGTCGCCACCTCATCGCAGGGCCAACACAGGTATATGTGTTTAAAAATCTTAAAATCATTTTTAAGGTTTTATTTTCCTCTAAAATTGTCTTTCTGAAAGTTATCGGAATCAAAGTAAAAAAAAAAAGAAGAATTTATCTAAACAAGTGAAGACCAAGTCTTTAATAATAAATAAATAAATGGGTTGTACTTGTATAGCGCTTTTCTACCTTCAAGGTACTCAAAGCGCTTTGAAACTACTTCCACATTTACCCATTCACACACACACTGATGGAGGGAGCTGCCATGCAAGGCGCTAACCAGCACCCATCAGGAGCAAAGGTGAAGAGTCTTGTTCAAGGACACAACGGACGTGATGAGGTTGGTACTAGGTGGGAATTGAACCAGCGACCCTCGGGTTGAGCACGGCCACTCTCCCACTGCGCCACACCGTCCCGTACCGTAAAGCAGTTCGTCTGCCGTAAACAGCAATGCCGCGACACTCCCAAACAGGACAACACTTTAAAATATTTTCTTGTATTTTCCATCCATCCATCCATTTTCTACTGCTTGTCCATTTTGGGGTTGCGGGGGTCGCTGGCGCCTATCTCAGCTACAATCGGGCGGAAGGCGGGGTACACCCTGGACAAGTCACCACCTCATCGCAGGGCCAACACAGGTATATGTGTTTAAAAATCCTAAAATAATTTTTAAGGTTTTATTTTCCTCTAAAATTGTCTTTCTGGAAGTTATAGGAATCAAAGTTAAAAAAAAAAGAAGAATTTATTTAAACAAGTGAAGACCAAGTCTTTAATAATAAATAAATAAATGGGTTGTACTTGTATAGCGCTTTTCTACCTTCAAGGTACTCAAAGCGCTTTGAAATTACTTCCACATTTACCCATTCACACACACACTGATGGAGGGAGCTGCCATGCAAGGCGCTAACCAGCACCCATCAGGAGCAAAGGTGAAGTGTCTTGTTCAAGGACACAACGGACGTGATGAGGTTGGTACTAGGTGGGAATTGAACCAGCGACCCTCGGGTTGAGCACGGCCACTCTCCCACTGCGCCACACCGTCCCGTACCGTAAAGCAGTTCGTCTGCTGTAAACAGCAATGCCGCGACACTCCCAAACAGGACAACACTTTAAAATATTTTCTTGTATTTTCAAATTCTATTTGAGTTTTGTCTCTCTTAGAATTAAAAATGTCGAGCAAAGCGAGACCAGCTCGCTAATAAATAAATACAATTTAAAAAATAGAGGTAGCTCACTGGTAAGTGCTGCTATTTGAGCTATTTTTAGAACAGGCCAGCGGGCCCCTGCCTTGAAGTCTGAAGAACCAAAACTTACCACCTTCCCAGTCGGCTGTTGAGGTGTTGGGGTTGTGCAGGTGGTTAAAGAGTCCTTGGATGACGTCGGAACGGTTGGTTCTGGGGTCCAGGCAGAGCTGGCCGGCAGGACACAGCCCGTCTTCGTCCACCTCGCGCGTGAACACGAACGGATGTTCCACCAACGTCACCACCCGCAGACGGTGACCCTCGGCGGAAAGTCCGGGCCTCCAGCGTCCCCCGGCGTTCAGGTCGCCCTGGCCGTCGCCCGCTCTCACCCCAGCGCCCAGTCCTGGCCCCTGGCTGCTCCCGAAGCCTCCCAGCCCCAGGACCCCCCCTTCCAACTCCAGCCTGCCCCGGGACCACTGCCCCACGGTGACCCACGCCGGCTGGCCCAGAGCGCCCCTCTTCAGGCTCCAGACGTGGAAGAGCTGCGAGGAGAGCACCCTGGAGAGGCCGGCGTCCACCTGGATCAGGCCTGTGGCGCCGGTGAAGGAGGCGTTGGAGAAAAACCTTGGACAAGGACAGAAAGGCAGCGATCAGCATTGACGGTCAGTCCAATTACGATAAACATCAAGAAAATGTAATAAGAAAACCGGGGGAAGGGTGATGAAAAAGGCTAAGATCTGACAGGAGAGCTTTTCCCCGAGTCGTCTCCGATGAGGAATGGCGTCTCCCTGAAAGTCGTAATTAAAAGTTCACGCGGAGCAGTCGGGAATCTTTCCGCGAGCCGAGTCGTCCGCCCTGACAGACATTGCTAGTCGCCTCACTCGCCTGCTGCCTTCCACCTCGCACTTTACCAGGGAAATATATTACAAGCCAGCAGTCCCGGTCGCCACATAAATCTGCTGCGCTTTCTTCAACCCCAAAGGAACTGTTGGCTCCGGTCTCGGCGCTCCATTGCGTAAAAGAACCTCTGTGGGGGGGCTGAGGGGGGGGGGGGGGGGTTCAATGCTGACAAACCTTTGATCGGGTCTTGGTTGGCCTTGGCTCTGTCAGGAGGACATTGGACACCTGATGTGGGGCGGTATAGCTCGATTGGTAGAGTGGCCGTGCCAGCAACTTGAGGGTTGCAGGTTCGATTCCCGCTTCCGCCATCCTAGTCACTGCCGTTGTGTCCTTGGGCAAGACACTTTACCCACCTGCTCCCAGTGCCACCCACACTGCTTTAAATGTAACTTAGATGTTGGGTTTCACTATGTAAAGCGCTTTGAGTCACTAGAGAAAAGCGCTATATAAATATAATTCACTTCACCTTGTTTAAAAGTTAAAGAAGGCCGGTGAAGCGTGCGGGGACTGTGGAGGAGGTCGGAGAAAAAAGGTAGCTAAGCTCCTCTTGTGTTTGTGCAACCACCCCCCCCCCCTGCCGTTGTGTCCTTGGGCAAGACACTTTACCCACCTGCTCCCAGTGCCACCCACACTGCTTTGAATGGAACTTAGATATTGGGTTTCACTATGTAAAGCGCTTTGAGTCACTAGAGAAAAGCGCTATATAAATATAATTCACTTCACTTTTCTGAACCACCTGTAGCTGGCCTGGGCAATTATCAGTCAATCAATGTTTATTTATATAGCCCCAAATCACAAATGTCTCAAAGGACTGCACAAATCATTACGACTACAACATCCTGGGAAGAACCCACAAAAGGGCAAGGAAAACTCACACCCAGTGGGCAGGGAGAATTCACATCCAGTGGGACGCCAGTGACAATGCTGACTATGAGAAACCTTGGAGAGGACCTCAGATGTGGGCAACCCCCCCTCTAGGGGACCGAAAGCAATGGATGTGGAGCGGGTCTAACATGATACTGTGAAAGTTCAATCCATAGTGGCTCCAAGACAGCCGCGAGAGTTCAGTTCACAGGAAACCATCTCAAGCGGAGGCGGATCAGCAGCGTAGAGATTCCCAACCGATACAGGCCTTTAATGACAGAATTCTTCTCCTCCCTTCAAGTCTCCTCATTCGGCATCTCTAGAAGAAGCTGCCGACTTTGGACACACAATAATCTCCTAAAATTAGAAATCAATCAAAGTTTATTTATATAGCCCCAAATCACAAATGTCTCAAAGGACTGCACAAATCATTACGACTACAACATCCTGGGAAGAACCCACAAAAGGGCAAGGAAAACTCACACCCAGTGGGCAGGGAGAATTCACATCCAGTGGGACGCCAGTGACAATGCTGACTATGAGAAACCTTGGAGAGGACCTCAGATGTGGGCAACCCCCCCCCTCTAGGGGACCGAAAGCAATGGATGTCGAGCGGGTCCAACATGATACTGTGAAAGTTCAATCCATAGTGGCTCCAAGACAGCAGCGAGAGTCCCGTCCACAGGAAACCATCTCAAGCGGATCAGCAGCGTAGAGATGTCCCCAACCGATACACAGGCGAGCGGTCCATCCTGGGTCCCGACGAGCGGTCCATCCTGGGTCTCGACTCTGGACAGTCAGTACTTCATCCATGGTCATCGGACCGGACCCCCTCCACAAGGGAGGGGGGGACATAGGAGAAAGAAAAGAAGCGGCAGATCAACTGGTCTAAAAAGGAGGTCTATTTAAAGGCTAGAGTATACAGATGAGTTTTAAGATGAGACTTAAATGCTTCTACTGAGGTAGCATCTTGCCTCAGGTGGAGGTACACGCATTAAAAGAAAAATAATGTGTCTGGGGTGGGGTTGCAAAATTCCGGGAATTAACGGGAATTAATGGAAATAAATCATACTTGGCAAACCTCCGGATTTTTACCAGGAGACGCCCGAATTTCAGTGCCCCTCCCGAAAAGCGAACAATCTCCCAGCAACACATGATAAAAAAAGTTGTGAAAGCTGGCAATAAGTACTGATAAAGTTGAGGAATGCTCATCAAACACTTATTTGGAACATCCCACAGGTGTGCAGGCTAATTGGGAACAGGTGGGTGCCATGATTGGCTATAAAAACAGCTTCCCCAAAAAATGCTCGGTCTTTCACAAGAAAGGATGGGGCGAGGTACACCCCTTTGTCCACAACTGTGTGAGCAAATAGTCAAACAGTTTAAGAACAACCTTTCTCAAAGTGACATTGCAAGAAATTTAGGGATTTCAACATCTACGCTCCATAATATCATCAAAAGGTTCAGAGAATCTGGAGAAATCACTCCACGTAAGCGGCATGGCCGGAAACTGACATTGAATGACCGTGACCTTCCATCCCTCAGACGGCACTGCATCAAAAACAGACATCAGTGTGTAAAGGATATCACCACATGGGCTCAGGAACACTTAATAAAACCACTGTCACTAAATACAGTTGGTCGTTACATCTGTAAGTGCAAGTTAAAGCTCTATTATGCAAAACCAAAGCCATTTATCAACAACATCCAGAAACACCGCCGGCTTCTCTGGGCCCGAGACCATCTAAGATGGACTGATGCAAAGTGGAAAAGTGTTTCAAATTGTTTATGGAAATATTCAACATCTTGCCATCCGGACCAAAGGGGAAGCGAACCATCCAGACTGTTATCGACGCAAAGTGTAAAAGCCAGCATGTGTGATGGTATGGGGGTGCATTAGTGCCCAAGGCATGGGTAACTTACACATCTGTGAAGGCACCATTAATGCTGAAAGGTATATACAGCTTTTGGAACAACATATGCTGCCATCTAAGCGCCGTCTTTTTCATGGACGCCCCTGCTTATTTCAGCAAGACAATGCCAAGCCACATTCAGCACGTGTTACAACAGCGTGGCTTCGTAAAAAAAATAATGCGGGTAGTTTCCTGGCCCGCCTGCAGTCCAGACCTGTCTCCCATGGAAAATGTGTGGCGCATTATGAAGCGTAAAATAGGACAGCGGAGACCCCGGACTGTTGAAGGACTGAAGCTCTACATAAAACAAGAATGGGAAAGAATTCCACTTTCAAAGCTTCAACAATTAGTTTCCTCAGTTCCCAAACGTTTATTGAGTGTTGTTAAAAGAAAAGGTGATGTAACACAGTGGTGAACATGCCCTTTCCCAACTACTTTGTCACGTGTTGCAGCCATGAAATTCTAACTTAATTATTATTTGCAAAAAAAAAGTTTGAACATCAAATATGTTGTCTTTGTAGCATATTCAACTGAATATGGCTTGAAAAGGATTTGCAAATCATTGTATTCTGTTTATATTTACATCGAACACAATTTCCC
The DNA here is from genome assembly GCF_033978795.1 of Nerophis ophidion. NCBI lineage: Eukaryota > Metazoa > Chordata > Actinopteri > Syngnathiformes > Syngnathidae > Nerophis > Nerophis ophidion. The sequence goes on from NC_084613.1 coordinate 87,235,334, forward strand.
AACTCATATGGAAACGGGGTTTGTAAATACAAACAATTATACTTCCATTATATTTATATCCCACATTTAGTTTGTAATTAACATTGATTCAAGGGTGATATAATTTTTCCAAGACATTGGTCTTAAAGTATTTTTTTAAATGTGTGAAGGGAACTGGAACATTTTAAGGAATCATCTAAACTGTTCCACGGATTAACCGCCCCTGACAGAAACAGACATTTTTATTCTTATTGTAATATTTTTGTCAGGCTTCTCCCTGACACTTAGGCTATGTTTTAGTTTTTTCCTCTGCATTTGTCTTTGTTTCCTCCGTGTGTGTAGTATTTCCTGTCAGCGCTCTTATTTTGTCTGTTTCCTGTCTTTCTACCTGGGCGCTGTTTCCCCTCAGCTGTGGCATATTGGCAACTGGCCACACCTGGTGTCAATCAGCCCGCTCTTATTTTAAACCTGCTTTGTCCTCCACTCTGCGCTGGATTATGTCGTTGCTACCTGTTGTCTCATATCAATGCAGCGTTGTGGTAAGCTATATTCAATAGCCGTTTGTAGCTTACTGTCTTTTGTTCCCTGCTTCCAGTTTTGTTTGTTCATCGCCAAGTTTGTTATCTGCCGCGTTTGTACCCTTTTGTTTGGTTTATGTCTAAGTGTTTTATTAAAGGCCTACTGAAATGAGATGTTCTTATTCAAACGGGGCTAGCAGGTCCATTCTATGTGTCATACTTCATCATTTCCCCATATTTTTGCCATATTTTTGCTGAAAGGATTTAGTAGAGAACATCGAGGATAAAGTTGGCAACTTTTGTTCGCTTATAAAAAAGCCTTGCCTGTACCGGAAGTAGCAGACGATGTGCGCGTGACGTCACGGGTTGTGGAGCTCCTCACATCTGAACATTGTTTACAATTGTGGCCACCAGCAGCTAGAGCGATTTGGACCCAGAAAGCGACGATTTCCCCAATAATTTGAGCGAGGATGAAAGATTTGTGGATGAGGAAAGTGAGAGTGAAGGACTACAAAAAAAAAAGGCAAAGGCAGTGGAAGTGAAGTGAATTATATTTATATAGCGCTTTTCTCTAGTGACTCAAAGCGCTTTACATAGTGAACCCAATATTTAAATTACATTTTAAACCAGTGTGGGTGGCACTGGGAGCAGGTGGGTATAGTGTCTTGCCCAAGGACACAACGGCAGTGACTAGGATGGCAGAAGCGGGAATTGAACCTGCAACCCTCAAGTTGCTGGCACGGCCACTCTACCAACCGAGCTATGCCGCGATTCAGATGTAATTAGACACATTTACTAGGATAATTCTGGAAAATCCCTTATCTGCTTATTGTGTTCCTAGTGTTTTAGTGAGATTATATGGTACCTGAAAGTCGGAGGGGTGTGGCCACGGGTGTGGTGACCACCAGTGTCGCTGGTGGGAGGAGGTAAGAGAGTCCGCAGCTGCAGGAGGACGCAAGCTCCGCTCATGTCTACGGTAAGAGCCGACTTATTACCACAATTTTCTCACCGAAACTTGCCGGTTGACATGTGGTCGGAAACCATGTTCGCTTGACCGCTCTGATCCATAGTAAAGCTTCACCTTGGGGAATTAAAAAAAAAAAAGAGGCGAGGGCAGTGGAAGCGATTCAGATGTAATTAGACACATTTACTAGGATAATTCTGGAAAATCCCGTATCTGCCTATTGTGTTACTAGTGTTTTACTGAGATTAAATAGTACCTGAAAGTCGTAGGGGTGTGGCCACGGGTGTGTTGACGCCAGAGTCTCTGAGAGAAGTCACAGCAGCAGGAGGACGGTGGCTCCGCTCATGTCTACGGTAAGAGCTGACTTATTACCACCATTTTTTCACCGAAACCTGCCGGTTGACATGTGGTCGGAAACCATGTTCGCTTGATCGCTCTGATCCATAGTAAAGCTTCACCTTCGGGAATTTAAAAAAAAAAAGAGGCGAGGGCAGTGGAAGCGATTCAGATGTTATTAGACACATTTACTAGGATAATTCTGGAAAATCCCTTATCTGCTTATTGTGTTACTAGTGTTTTAGTGAGATTATATGGTACCTGAAAGTCGGAGGGGTGTGGCCACGGGTGTGTTGACCGCCAGTGTCTCCGGTGGGAGGAGGTAAGAGAGTCCACAGCTGCAGGACGACGCAAGCTCCGCTCATGTCTACGGTAAGAGCCGACTTATTACCACAATTTTCTCACCGAAACTTGCCGGTTGACATGTGGTCGGAAACCATGTTCGCTTGACCACTCTGATCCATAATAAAGCTTCACCTTGGGTGTAAGTCCCCACACAATGGCTTTCTTTGACTGATTTATTGAAGGCTTCCTTTCCCTTCAATACACCGTGAAAACTGTTAACAAAATAAAGCACGTTACAAACGTAAAAATAACACGCACTGCATGTGGCTCAAACATTTTACCGAAGTAAAATACAAACAGAAATGATGACAAATACCTCGTTGGCCTGCATGCTTCTTTTATCTGGAACTTGTGATCTTCTGGCTCTAGTGGCCCAAACGCTGAACGTCCTTTTGACACTTTTTAGTCCTTTTTACCATCAGTCACTCTCTTTATCCCTTCTGCTGGCGCCTATCTCAGCTACAATCGGGCGGAAGGCAGGGTACACCCTGGACAAGTCGCAGGGCCAACACAGATAGACAGACAACATTCACACTCACATTCACACACTAGGGACCATTTAGTGTTGCCAATCAACCTATCCCCAGGTGCATGTCTTTGGAGGTGGGAGGGGCCTATCCCCAGGTGCATGTCTTTGGAGGTGGGAGGGGCCTATCCCCAGGTGCATGTCTTTGGAGGTGGGAGGAAGCCGGAGTACCCGGAGGGAACCCACGCATTCACGGGGAGAACATGCAAACTCCACACAGAAAGATCCCGAGCCTGGATTTGAACCCAGGACTGCAGGACCTTCGTATTGTGAGGCAGACGCACTAACCCCTCTGCCACCGTGAAGCCACTTTTATACATCCATCCATCCATTTCCTACCGCTTATTCCCTTTTTGGGGTCGCGGGGGGCGCTGGCGCCTATCTCAGCTACAATCGGGCGGAAGGCGGGGTACACCCTGATTTAAATTCCCTTTTATGAACTTAACTTATTCTGTTGTTAGAGAAATAAACCAAATTATAATTATTAGTCGCAACCGTTACATTCGGGAATGTAAACAAGGAAACTGGCTGTGTTTGTGTTGCTAACGGCAGCTGCAATACACCGCTTCCCACCTACATCTTTCTTCTTTGACGTCTCCATTATCAATTGAACAAATTGCAAAAGATTCAGCAACACAGATGTCCAGAATACTGTGGAATTATGCGATTAAAGCAGACGACACTTAGCAGTGATCGGTGCTGGAAGAACATGTCCTCTACAACCGGTGACGTCATCATACTCGTCATCATACCGACGTTTTCAACAGGATACTTTGCGGGAAATTTAAAATTGCAATTTAGTAAACTAAAGCGGCCGTATTGGCATGTGTTGCAATGTTAATATTTCATCATTGATATATAAACTATCAGACTGTGTGGTCGCTAGTAGTGGCTTTCAGTAGGCCTTTAAGTCATTTTTACCTGCATAGTGCCTGCCTCCTTCTCAGCATCTTGGGGTTCATCACAAACTGACAATTTTTTTTTTTTTTTTCCATTTATACCCCCATGATTTTACTTTTTAAATGGATCTCAACTCTGTACACGGCTGCTGGAATTTATAATTTTCCTGAAGGAACTCTACTGAAGGAGTCAATAAAGTTCTATCTATCCATCTACGGCCCACAAAGACATTTAAAGAAAAAAACATATCTGTTCTCTCGGTGGGAAACTGCAGAATATTTTGTTGTTGTTGTGGTCCTTCATGCTGAGATTCCTGCGTGCAGATAAGAGCGGGAGGTAAAGACAAGGACAAAGTCTGTGTGTGTGTGTGTGTGTGTGTGTGTGCGGGCAGGCTAGAAAGCTGTCCCGGTAATGGATGAGCGTGGGCGTCGGGGCCGGCGTGATAAGTCGTCCGCCGGCGTCAGGGATGAAGCGCTTCCTGTCAATAACACCTGGCCGCCGTTTCCGTGTTTAAGAGTAAATGTCAACAGAGTGTCTGAGTAAGTGATGACTCTATAAGAGAGCGTCTCACCCCTCCACCCTTATCGCTCCATCTTGCCTCGGAGGAAACTTTCCTCCCTCCGAGTGCAGCCAGTGACACCCGGACTGGAAGCATTCCGGCCTTTAATGGCGTCCGTGTGGCATCAGACGTGTTTAGTGAGATGCCAGATCTCTCTTGGATAAACACACCCCCTAAAACACAACTCCCTACTTTATTTCAACCTAATTTGTTTTTTCGTTCCCCTTCCGGCTTCCCGCGTCCTCTTGTGTGTATTTTTCCCTTTAATGCACTCTGGAGAATAAACATGCACATCCTTTTTTATTTTTATTATTATTCTTGCTGAAACACACCCCCAACTTTATTTGCTCAGTTTATTTCTTGCTGCTGCAACTGCTCATCCTCTCTTTGAAATAAAACAAAGAGAGGATGACATTCGGTAGACTCTCGGAATATTCGGGAGGGTTGGCAAGTGTGATGCTGTCAAGGCATTCATATAAAACTCGCAGGTCCCACTATCATTAAATGATCACATTAAAGTCCTACTGAAAGCCACTACTAGCCACCACGCAGTCTGATAGTTTATATATCAATGATGAAATATTAACATTGCAACACATGCCAATACGGCCGCTTTAGTTTACTAAATTGCAATTTTAAATTTCCCGCGGAGTTTCCTGTTGAAAACGTCGCGGAATGATGACGCGTGTTTGTGACGTTATTGGTTGGAGGGGACATATTAGCCTGCACCACTTACTATATATACAAGTCGTTTCTTTTCATCATATAATTACACAGTATTGTGGACATCTGTGCTGCTGAATCTTTTGCAATTTGTTCAATTAATAATGGAGACGTCAAAGAAGAAAGATGTAGGTGGGAAGCTTTTAGCCTTTAGCCACACAAACACAGTGTTTCCTTGTTTAAAATTCCCGGAGGTGAAGCTTTACTATGGATCAGAGCGGTCAAGCGAACATGGTTCCCGACCACATGTCAACCGGCAGGTTTCGGTGAAAAAATGGTGGTAATAAGTCGGCTCTTACCGTAGACATGAGCGGAGCTTGCATCTTCCTGCAGCTGCGGACTCTCTTACCTCCTCACACCGGCAACACTGGTGGTTACCCAAACCTGTGGTCATATATTAACATTGCAACACATGCCGATACGGCCGCTTTAGTTTACTAAATTACAATTTTAAAATTCCCACAAAGTATTATGTTGAAAACGTCTGTATGATGACGAGGATGATGAACATGCGTGTGACGTCACCGGTTGTAGAGGACATGTTCTTTCAGCATCGATCACGGCTAAAAGTGGTCTGCTTTAATCGCATAATTCCACAGTATTCTGGACATCTGTGTTGCTGAATCTTTTGCAATTTGTTCAATTGATAATGGAGACGTCAAAGAAGAAAGATGTAGGTGGGAAGTGGTGTATTGCAGCTGCCTTTAGCAACACAAACACAGCCGGTGTGTCCTTGTTTACATTCCCGAAGGTGAAGCTTTACTATGGATCAGAGCGGTCAAGCGAACATGGTTTCCGACCACATGTCAACCGGCAGGTTTCGGTGAAAAAATTGTGGTAATAAGTCGGCTCTTACCGTAGACATGAGCGGAGCTTGCATCCTCCTGCAGCTGCAGACTCTTTTACCTCCTCCCACCAGCGACACTGGCGGTCACCACACCCGTGGCCACACCCCTACGACTTTCAGGTACCATATAATCTCACTAAAACACTAGTAACACAATAAGCAGATAAGGGATTTTCCAGAATTATCTTAGTGTATGTGTCTAATTACATCTGAATCGCTTCCACTGCCCTCGCTTTTTTTTTTTTTTTTTTTTAATTCCAGAAGGGGAAGCTTTACTATGGATCAGAGCGGTCAAGCGAACATGGTTTCCGACCACATGTCAACCGGCAGGTTTCGGTGAAAAAATGGTGGTAATAAGTCGGCTCTTACCGTAGACATGAGCGGAGCTTGCATCTTCCTGCAGCTGCGGACTCTCTTACCTGCTCCCACCAGCGACACTGGCGGTCACCACACCCGTGGCCACACCCCTCCGACTTTCAGGTACGACCATATAATCTCACTAAAACACTAGTAATACAATAAGCAGATAAGGGATTTTCCAGAATTATCCTAGTAAATGTGTCTAATTACATCTGAATCGCTTCCACTGCCCTCCCCTCTTTTTTTTTTTTTATTCCCGAAGGTGAAGCTTTATTATGGATCAGAGTGATCAAGCGAACATGGATCCCGACCACATGTCAACCGGCAGGTTTCGGTGAAAAAATTGTGGTAATAAGTCGGCTCTTACCGTAGACATGAGCGGAGCTTGCATCTTCCTGCAGCTGCGGACTCTCTTACCTCCTCCCACCAGCGACACTGGCGGTCACCACACCCGTGGCCACACCCCTCCGACTTACAGGTACCGTATAATCTCACTAAAACACTAGTAACACAATAAGCAGATAAGGGATTTTCCAGAATTATCCTAGTAAATGTGGCTAATTACATCTGAATCGCTTCCACTGCCCTCGCCTCTTTTTTTTTTTTAATTCCAGGAGGTGAAGCTTTACTATGGATCAGAGCGATCAAGCGAACATGGTTTCCGACCACATGTCAACCGGCAGTTTTCGGTGAAAAAATGTGGTAATAAGTCAGCTCTTACCGTGGACATGAGCGGAGCCAGCGTCCTCCTGCTGCTGTGACTTATCTCAGAGACTCTGGCGTCAACACACCCGTGGCCACACCCCTACGACTTTCAGGTACTATTTAATCTCAATAAAACACTAGTAACACAATAGGCAGATAAGGGATTTTCCAGAATTATCCTAGTAAATGTGTCTAATTACATCTGAATCGCTTCCACTGCCCTCGCCTTTTTTTTTTTTAAATTCCCGGAGGTGAAGCTTTATTATGGATCAGAGTGATCAAGCGAACATGGATCCCGACCACATGTCAACCGGCAGGTTTCGGTGAAAAAATTGTGGTAATAAGTCGGCTCTTACCGTAGACATGAGCGGAGCTTGCATCTTCCTGCAGCTGCGGACTCTCTTACCTCCTCCCACCAGCGACACTGGCGGTCACCACACCCGTGGCCACACCCCTCCGACTTACAGGTACCGTATAATCTCACTAAAACACTAGTAACACAATAAGCAGATAAGGGATTTTCCAGAATTATCCTAGTAAATGTGGCTAATTACATCTGAATCGCTTCCACTGCCCTCGCCTCTTTTTTTTTTTTAATTCCAGGAGGTGAAGCTTTACTATGGATCAGAGCGGTCAAGCGAACATGGTTTCCGACCACATGTCAACCGGCAGGTTTCGGTGAAAAATGGTGGTAATAAGTCAGCTCTTACCGTAGACATGAGCGGAGCCAGCGTCCTCCTGCTGCTGTGACTTCTCTCAGAGACTCTGGCGTCAACACACCCGTGGCCACACCCCTACGACTTTCAGGTACCATATAATCTCAGTAAAACACTAGTAACACAATAAGCAGATATGGGATTTTCCAAAATTATCCTAGTAAATGTGTCTAATTACACCTGAATCGCTTCCACTGCCCTTGCCTCTTTTTTTTTTTTTTTATTCCCGAGGTGAAGCTTTACTATGGATCAGAGCGGTCAAGCGAACGTGGATCCCGACCACATGTCAACCGGCAGGTTTCGGTGAAAAAATGGTGGTAATAAGTCAGCTCTTACCGTAGACATGAGCGGAGCCAGCGTCCTCCTGCTGCTGTGACTTCTCTCAGAGACTCTGGCGTCACCACACCCGTGGCCACACCCCTACGACTTTCAGGTACCATATAATCTCAGTAAAACACTAGTAACACAATAGGCAGATAAGGGATTTTCCAGAATTATCCTAGTAAATGTGTATAATTACATCTGAATCGCTTCCACTGCCCTCGCCTTTTTTTTTTTAATTCCCGGAGGTGAAGCTTTACTATGGATCAGAGCCGTCAAGCGAACATGGTTTCCGACCACATGTCAACCGGCAGGTTTCGGTGAAAAAATGGTGGTAATAAGTCGGCTCTTACCGTAGACATGAGCAGAGCTTGCATCTTCCTGCAGCTGCGGACTCTCTTACCTCCTCCCACCAGCGACACTGGCGGTCACCACATCCGTGGCCACACCCCTCCAACTTTAAGGTACCATATAATCTCACTAAAACACTAGTAACACAATAAGCAGATAAGGGATTTTCCGGAATTATCCTAGTAAATGTGTCTAATTACATCTGAATCGCTCTACCGCCCTCACCTTTTTTTTTTTTTTTTTTTACTAGGCCTTACTAGCACCTCAATATATCTCGGACCTCATCCAAATTTACATTCCTGCGCGCTCTCTGGTCAGAGAGCCAGTTCCAGCTCGTGGTGCCCAAAACCAGACTTAAGACCAGGGGAGACAGGGCCTTCTCTGTGGTCGGCCCTAAGCTCTGGAACACTCTGCCGCTCCATGTTCAAACTGTTTCCACAGTGGAGTGTTTTAAGTCTCGTCTTAAGACCCACTTTTATTCTTTGGCTTTTAACACTACGTGAGTTGTGTGGTCCTCTGTCCTCTGTTGTCCTCTGTGTTTTTTATACACTTTGATTTCTATTTTACTGTTTTAATTGATTTTACCCTTTAAAATAGTTTTTATCATATTTGTTTTTATTGGTTTTATTTTTATTCATTTTTTGTTTTATTCAGTCATTGGTGGAGCATAATATTGTTTTTAACATGGCTGTGCAGCACTTTGGAAACGTTATTGTTGTTTAAATGTGCTATATAAATAAAGTGGATTGGATTGGGTTAGGCCTTCACTCTAAATTTCCTCATCCAGAAATCTTTCATCCTCGCTCAAATCAATGGGGAAATCGTCGCTTTCTCGGTTTGAATCGTTCTTGCTGCTGGTGGCCATGATTGTAAACAATGTTCAGATGTGAGGAGCTCCACAACCCGTGACGTCACGCGCACATCGTCTGCTACTTCCGGTACAGGCAAGGCTTTTTTATTAGCGACCAAAAGTTGCAAACTTTATCCTTGATGTTCTCTACTAAATCCTTTCAGCAAAAATATTTGGAAATGATGAAGTATGACACATAGACTGGAGCTGCTATCCCCGTTAGAATAAGAACATCTCATTTCAGTAGGCCTTTAAGGTGCGGACCACGTGTATGAGACCCCTGGTTTATACATAGCACAAAGTAAAAAAAAAAAACTCTGTATGCAGTGTTATTTCATTTTAAAATTTCAAAAGAGTTTTGTGGCTCCCATTGTTTTCTTTATTTTGTGAAACGGCTCAAAATGGGGGCTTCACGGTGGCAGAGGGGTTAGTGCGTCTGCCTCACAATACCAAGGTCCTGCAGTCCTGGGTTCAAATCCAGGCTCGGGATCTTTCTGTGTGGAGTTTGCATGTTCTCCCCGTGACTGCGTGGGTTCCCTCCGGGTACTCCGGCTTCCTCCCACCTCCAAAGACATGCACCTGGGGATAGGCCCCTCCCACCTCCAAAGACATGCACCTGGGGATTGGCAACACTAAATGGTCCCTAGTGTGTGAATGTTGTCTGTCTATCTGTGTTGGCCCTGTGATGAGGTGGCGACTTGTCCAGGGTGTACACCGCCTGTCTTCACTTTGTAGTAAGAAAGTCATGCTGGATGTTGTGTTGTCTTCACTTTGTAGTAAGAAAGTCATGCTGGATGTTGTGTTGTCTTCACTTTGTGGTAAGAAAGTCATGCTGGATGTTGTGTTGTCTTCACTTTGTAGTAAGAAAGTCATGCTGGATGTTGTGTTGTCTTCACTTTGTAGTAAGAAAGTCATGCTGGATGTTGTGTTGTCTTCACTTTGTAGTAAGAAAGTCATGCTGGATGTTGTGTTGTCTTCACTTTGTAGTAAGAAAGTCATGCTGGATGTTGTGTTGTCTTCACTTTGTAGTAAGAAAGTCATGCTGGATGTTGTGTTGTCTTCACTTTGTAGTAAGAAAGTCATGCTGGATGTTGTGTTGTCTTCACTTTGTAGTAAGAAAGTCATGCTGGATGTTGTGTTGTCTTCACTTTGTAGTAAGAAAGTCATGCTGGATGTTGTGTTGTCTTCACTTTGTAGTAAGAAAGTCATGCTGGATGTTGTGTTGTCTTCACTTTGTAGTAAGAAAGTCATGCTGGATGTTGTGTTGTCTTCACTTTGTAGTAAGAAAGTCATGCTGGATGTTGTGTTGTCTTCACTTTGTGGTAAGAAAGTCATGCTGGATGTTGTGTTGTCTTCACTTTGTGGTAAGAAAGTCATGCTGGATGTTGTGTTGTCTTCACTTTGTAGTAAGAAAGTCATGCTGGATGTTGTGTTGTCTTCACTTTGTAGTAAGAAAGTCATGCTGGATGTTGTGTTGTCTTCACTTTGTAGTAAGAAAGTCATGCTGGATGTTGTGTTGTCTTCACTTTGTAGTAAGAAAGTCATGCTAAATGTTGTGTTGTCTTCACTTTGTGGTAAGAAAGTCATGCTGGATGTTGTGTTGTCTTCACTTTGTAGTAAGAAAGTCATGCTGGATGTTGTGTTGTCTTCACTTTGTGGTAAGAAAGTCATCCTGGATGTTGTGTTGTCTTCACTTTGTAGTAAGAAAGTCATGCTGGATGTTGTGTTGTCTTCACTTTGTAGTAAGAAAGTCATGCTGGATGTTGTGTTGTCTTCACTTTGTAGTAAGAAAGTCATGCTGGATGTTGTGTTGTCTTCACTTTGTAGTAAGAAAGTCATGCTGGATGTTGTGTTGTCTTCACTTTGTAGTAAGAAAGTCATGCTGGATGTTGTGTTGTCTTCACTTTGTAGTAAGAAAGTCATGCTGGATGTTGTGTTGTCTTCACTTTGTAGTAAGAAAGTCATGCTGGATGTTGTGTTGTCTTCACTTTGTGGTAAGAAAGTCATGCTGGATGTTGTGTTGTCTTCACTTTGTAGTAAGAAAGTCATGCTGGATGTTGTGTTGTCTTCACTTTGTGGTAAGAAAGTCATGCTGGATGTTGTGTTGTCTTCACTTTGTGGTAAGAAAGTCATGCTGGATGTTGTGTTGTCTTCACTTTGTAGTAAGAAAGTCATGCTGGATGTTGTGTTGTCTTCACTTTGTGGTAAGAAAGTCATGCTGGATGTTGTGTTGTCTTCACTTTGTAGTAAGAAAGTCATGCTGGATGTTGTGTTGTCTTCACTTTGTAGTAAGAAAGTCATGCTGGATGTTGTGTTGTCTTCACTTTGTGGTAAGAAAGTCATGCTGGATGTTGTGTTGTCTTCACTTTGTGGTAAGAAAGTCATGCTGGATGTTGTGTTGTCTTCACTTTGTGGTAAGAAAGTCATGCTGGATGTTGTGTTGTCTTCACTTTGTGGTAAGAAAGTCATGCTGGATGTTGTGTTGTCTTCACTTTGTAGTAAGAAAGTCATGCTGGATGTTGTGTTGTCTTCACTTTGTAGTAAGAAAGTCATGCTGGATGTTGTGTTGTCTTCACTTTGTGGTAAGAAAGTCATGCTGGATGTTGTGTTGTCTTCACTTTGTAGTAAGAAAGTCATGCTGGATGTTGTGTTGTCTTCACTTTGTAGTAAGAAAGTCATGCTGGATGTTGTGTTGTCTTCACTTTGTAGTAAGAAAGTCATGCTGGATGTTGTGTTGTCTTCACTTTGTAGTAAGAAAGTCATGCTGGATGTTGTGTTGTCTTCACTTTGTAGTAAGAAAGTCATGCTGGATGTTGTGTTGTCTTCACTTTGTAGTAAGAAAGTCATGCTGGATGTTGTGTTGTCTTCACTTTGTAGTAAGAAAGTCATGCTGGATGTTGTGTTGTCTTCACTTTGTAGTAAGAAAGTCATGCTGGATGTTGTGTTGTCTTCACTTTGTAGTAAGAAAGTCATGCTGGATGTTGTGTTGTCTTCACTTTGTAGTAAGAAAGTCATGCTGGATGTTGTGTTGTCTTCACTTTGTAGTAAGAAAGTCATGCTGGATGTTGTGTTGTCTTCACTTTGTAGTAAGAAAGTCATGCTGGATGTTGTGTTGTCTTCACTTTGTGGTAAGAAAGTCATGCTGGATGTTGTGTTGTCTTCACTTTGTGGTAAGAAAGTCATGCTGGATGTTGTGTTGTCTTCACTTTGTAGTAAGAAAGTCATGCTGGATGTTGTGTTGTCTTCACTTTGTGGTAAGAAAGTCATCCTGGATGTTGTGTTGTCTTCACTTTGTAGTAAGAAAGTCATGCTGGATGTTGTGTTGTCTTCACTTTGTAGTAAGAAAGTCATGCTGGATGTTGTGTTGTCTTCACTTTGTAGTAAGAAAGTCATGCTGGATGTTGTGTTGTCTTCACTTTGTAGTAAGAAAGTCATGCTGGATGTTGTGTTGTCTTCACTTTGTAGTAAGAAAGTCATGCTGGATGTTGTGTTGTCTTCACTTTGTAGTAAGAAAGTCATGCTGGATGTTGTGTTGTCTTCACTTTGTAGTAAGAAAGTCATGCTGGATGTTGTGTTGTCTTCACTTTGTGGTAAGAAAGTCATGCTGGATGTTGTGTTGTCTTCACTTTGTAGTAAGAAAGTCATGCTGGATGTTGTGTTGTCTTCACTTTGTGGTAAGAAAGTCATGCTGGATGTTGTGTTGTCTTCACTTTGTGGTAAGAAAGTCATGCTGGATGTTGTGTTGTCTTCACTTTGTAGTAAGAAAGTCATGCTGGATGTTGTGTTGTCTTCACTTTGTGGTAAGAAAGTCATGCTGGATGTTGTGTTGTCTTCACTTTGTAGTAAGAAAGTCATGCTGGATGTTGTGTTGTCTTCACTTTGTAGTAAGAAAGTCATGCTGGATGTTGTGTTGTCTTCACTTTGTGGTAAGAAAGTCATGCTGGATGTTGTGTTGTCTTCACTTTGTGGTAAGAAAGTCATGCTGGATGTTGTGTTGTCTTCACTTTGTGGTAAGAAAGTCATGCTGGATGTTGTGTTGTCTTCACTTTGTGGTAAGAAAGTCATGCTGGATGTTGTGTTGTCTTCACTTTGTAGTAAGAAAGTCATGCTGGATGTTGTGTTGTCTTCACTTTGTAGTAAGAAAGTCATGCTGGATGTTGTGTTGTCTTCACTTTGTGGTAAGAAAGTCATGCTGGATGTTGTGTTGTCTTCACTTTGTAGTAAGAAAGTCATGCTGGATGTTGTGTTGTCTTCACTTTGTAGTAAGAAAGTCATGCTGGATGTTGTGTTGTCTTCACTTTGTAGTAAGAAAGTCATGCTGGATGTTGTGTTGTCTTCACTTTGTAGTAAGAAAGTCATGCTGGATGTTGTGTTGTCTTCACTTTGTGGTAAGAAAGTCATGCTGGATGTTGTGTTGTCTTCACTTTGTAGTAAGAAAGTCATGCTGGATGTTGTGTTGTCTTCACTTTGTAGTAAGAAAGTCATGCTGGATGTTGTGTTGTCTTCACTTTGTAGTAAGAAAGTCATGCTGGATGTTGTGTTGTCTTCACTTTGTGGTAAGAAAGTCATGCTGGATGTTGTGTTGTCTTCACTTTGTGGTAAGAAAGTCATGCTGGATGTTGTGTTGTCTTCACTTTGTGGTAAGAAAGTCATGCTGGATGTTGTGTTGTCTTCACTTTGTAGTAAGAAAGTCATGCTGGATGTTGTGTTGTCTTCACTTTGTGGTAAGAAAGTCATGCTGGATGTTGTGTTGTCTGCACTTTGTGGTAAGAAAGTCATGCTGGATGTTGTGTTGTCTGCACTTTGTGGTAAGAAAGTCATGCTGGATGTTGTGTTGTCTGCACTTTGTGGTAAGAAAGTCATGCTGGATGTTGTGTTGTCTGCACTTTGTGGTAAGAAAGTCATGCTGGATGTTGTGTTGTCTTCACTTTGTAGTAAGAAAGTCATGCTGGATGTTGTGTTGTCTGCACTTTGTGGTAAGAAAGTCATGCTGGATGTTGTGTTGTCTTCACTTTGTGGTAAGAAAGTCATGCTGGATGTTGTGTTGTCTTCACTTTGTGGTAAGAAAGTCATGCTGGATGTTGTGTTGTCTTCACTTTGTGGTAAGAAAGTCATGCTGGATGTTGTGTTGTCTTCACTTTGTGGTAAGAAAGTCATGCTGGATGTTGTGTTGTCTGCACTTTGTGGTAAGAAAGTCATGCTGGATGTTGTGTTGTCTGCACTTTGTGGTAAGAAAGTCATGCTGGATGTTGTGTTGTCTTCACTTTGTAGTAAGAAAGTCATGCTGGATGTTGTGTTGTCTTCACTTTGTGGTAAGAAAGTCATGCTGGATGTTGTGTTGTCTTCACTTTGTGGTAAGAAAGTCATGCTGGATGTTGTGTTGTCTTCACTTTGTAGTAAGAAAGTCATGCTGGATGTTGTGTTGTCTTCACTTTGTAACAAGAAAGTCATGCTGGATGTTGTGTTGTCTTCACTTTGTAGTAAGAAAGTCATGCTGGATGTTGTGTTGTCTTCACTTTGTAGTAAGAAAGTCATGCTGGATGTTGTGTTGTCTTCACTTTGTAGTAAGAAAGTCATGCTGGATGTTGTGTTGTCTTCACTTTGTAGTAAGAAAGTCATGCTGGATGTTGTGTTGTCTTCACTTTGTGGTAAGAAAGTCATGCTGGATGTTGTGTTGTCTTCACTTTGTAGTAAGAAAGTCATGCTGGATGTTGTGTTGTCTTCACTTTGTGGTAAGAAAGTCATGCTGGATGTTGTGTTGTCTTCACTTTGTGGTAAGAAAGTCATGCTGGATGTTGTGTTGTCTTCACTTTGTGGTAAGAAAGTCATGCTGGATGTTGTGTTGTCTTCACTTTGTGGTAAGAAAGTCATGCTGGATGTTGTGTTGTCTGCACTTTGTGGTAAGAAAGTCATGCTGGATGTTGTGTTGTCTGCACTTTGTGGTAAGAAAGTCATGCTGGATGTTGTGTTGTCTGCACTTTGTGGTAAGAAAGTCATGCTGGATGTTGTGTTGTCTGCACTTTGTAGTAAGAAAGTCATGCTGGATGTTGTGTTGTCTTCACTTTGTGGTAAGAAAGTCATGCTGGATGTTGTGTTGTCTTCACTTTGTGGTAAGAAAGTCATGCTGGATGTTGTGTTGTCTTCACTTTGTAGTAAGAAAGTCATGCTGGATGTTGTGTTGTCTGCACTTTGTGGTAAGAAAGTCATGCTGGATGTTGTGTTGTCTTCACTTTGTAGTAAGAAAGTCATGCTGGATGTTGTGTTGTCTTCACTTTGTAGTAAGAAAGTCATGCTGGATGTTGTGTTGTCTGCACTTTGTGGTAAGAAAGTCATGCTGGATGTTGTGTTGTCTTCACTTTGTAGTAAGAAAGTCATGCTGGATGTTGTGTTGTCTTCACTTTGTGGTAAGAAAGTCATGCTGGATGTTGTGTTGTCTTCACTTTGTAGTAAGAAAGTCATGCTGGATGTTGTGTTGTCTTCACTTTGTGGTAAGAAAGTCATGCTGGATGTTGTGTTGTCTTCACTTTGTGGTAAGAAAGTCATGCTGGATGTTGTGTTGTCTGCACTTTGTGGTAAGAAAGTCATGCTGGATGTTGTGTTGTCTGCACTTTGTGGTAAGAAAGTCATGCTGGATGTTGTGTTGTCTTCACTTTGTAGTAAGAAAGTCATGCTGGATGTTGTGTTGTCTTCACTTTGTGGTAAGAAAGTCATGCTGGATGTTGTGTTGTCTTCACTTTGTGGTAAGAAAGTCATGCTGGATGTTGTGTTGTCTTCACTTTGTAGTAAGAAAGTCATGCTGGATGTTGTGTTGTCTTCACTTTGTAACAAGAAAGTCATGCTGGATGTTGTGTTGTCTTCACTTTGTAGTAAGAAAGTCATGCTGGATGTTGTGTTGTCTTCACTTTGTAGTAAGAAAGTCATGCTGGATGTTGTGTTGTCTTCACTTTGTAGTAAGAAAGTCATGCTGGATGTTGTGTTGTCTTCACTTTGTAGTAAGAAAGTCATGCTGGATGTTGTGTTGTCTTCACTTTGTAGTAAGAAAGTCATGCTGGATGTTGTGTTGTCTTCACTTTGTGGTAAGAAAGTCATGCTGGATGTTGTGTTGTCTTCACTTTGTAGTAAGAAAGTCATGCTGGATGTTGTGTTGTCTTCACTTTGTGGTAAGAAAGTCATGCTGGATGTTGTGTTGTCTTCACTTTGTGGTAAGAAAGTCATGCTGGATGTTGTGTTGTCTTCACTTTGTGGTAAGAAAGTCATGCTGGATGTTGTGTTGTCTTCACTTTGTGGTAAGAAAGTCATAATGGATGTTGTGTTGTCTGCACTTTGTGGTAAGAAAGTCATGCTGGATGTTGTGTTGTCTGCACTTTGTGGTAAGAAAGTCATGCTGGATGTTGTGTTGTCTGCACTTTGTAGTAAGAAAGTCATGCTGGATGTTGTGTTGTCTTCACTTTGTGGTAAGAAAGTCATGCTGGATGTTGTGTTGTCTTCACTTTGTGGTAAGAAAGTCATGCTGGATGTTGTGTTGTCTTCACTTTGTAGTAAGAAAGTCATGCTGGATGTTGTGTTGTCTTCACTTTGTAGTAAGAAAGTCATGCTGGATGTTGTGTTGTCTTCACTTTGTAGTGAGAAAGTCATGCTGGATGTTGTGTTGTCTTCACTTTGTAGTAAGAAAGTCATGCTGGATGTTGTGTTGTCTTCACTTTGTAGTAAGAAAGTCATGCTGGATGTTGTGTTGTCTTCACTTTGTGGTAAGAAAGTCATGCTGGATGTTGTGTTGTCTTCACTTTGTGGTAAGAAAGTCATGCTGGATGTTGTGTTGTCTTCACTTTGTAGTAAGAAAGTCATGCTGGATGTTGTGTTGTCTTCACTTTGTAACAAGAAAGTCATGCTGGATGTTGTGTTGTCTTCACTTTGTGGTAAGAAAGTCATGCTGGATGTTGTGTTGTCTTCACTTTGTAACAAGAAAGTCATGCTGGATGTTGTGTTGTCTTCACTTTGTAGTAAGAAAGTCATGCTGGATGTTGTGTTGTCTTCACTTTGTAGTAAGAAAGTCATGCTGGATGTTGTGTTGTCTTCACTTTGTAACAAGAAAGTCATGCTGGATGTTGTGTTGTCTTCACTTTGTAGTAAGAAAGTCATGCTGGATGTTGTGTTGTCTTCACTTTGTAGTAAGAAAGTCATGCTGGATGTTGTGTTGTCTTCACTTTGTAACAAGAAAGTCATGCTGGATGTTGTGTTGTCTTCACTTTGTAGTAAGAAAGTCATGCTGGATGTTGTGTTGTCTTCACTTTGTAGTAAGAAAGTCATGCTGGATGTTGTGTTGTCTGCACTTTGTGGTAAGAAAGTCATGCTGGATGTTGTGTTGTCTTCACTTTGTAGTAAGAAAGTCATGCTGGATGTTGTGTTGTCTTCACTTTGTAGTAAGAAAGTCATGCTGGAGGTTGTGTTGTCTTCACTTTGTAGTAAGAAAGTCATGCTGGATGTTGTGTTGTCTGCACTTTGTGGTAAGAAAGTCATGCTGGATGTTGTGTTGTCTTCACTTTGTAGTAAGAAAGTCATGCTGGAGGTTGTGTTGTCTTCACTTTGTAGTAAGAAAGTCATGCTGGATGTTGTGTTGTCTTCACTTTGTAGTAAGAAAGTCATGCTGGATGTTGTGTTGTCTTCACTTTGTGGTAAGAAAGTCATGCTGGATGTTGTGTTGTCTTCACTTTGTGGTAAGAAAGTCATGCTGGATGTTGTGTTGTCTTCACTTTGTAGTAAGAAAGTCATGCTGGATGTTGTGTTGTCTTCACTTTGTAGTAAGAAAGTCATGCTGGATGTTGTGTTGTCTTCACTTTGTAGTAAGAAAGTCATGCTGGATGTTGTGTTGTCTTCACTTTGTAGTAAGAAAGTCATGCTGGATGTTGTGTTGTCTTCACTTTGTAGTAAGAAAGTCATGCTGGATGTTGTGTTGTCTTCACTTTGTAGTAAGAAAGTCATGCTGGATGTTGTGTTGTCTTCACTTTGTGGTAAGAAAGTCATGCTGGATGTTGTGTTGTCTTCACTTTGTGGTAAGAAAGTCATGCTGGATGTTGTGTTGTCTTCACTTTGTGGTAAGAAAGTCATGCTGGATGTTGTGTTGTCTTCACTTTGTGGTAAGAAAGTCATGCTGGATGTTGTGTTGTCTGCACTTTGTGGTAAGAAAGTCATGCTGGATGTTGTGTTGTCTTCACTTTGTAGTAAGAAAGTCATGCTGGATGTTGTGTTGTCTGCACTTTGTGGTAAGAAAGTCATGCTGGATGTTGTGTTGTCTTCACTTTGTGGTAAGAAAGTCATGCTGGATGTTGTGTTGTCTTCACTTTGTGGTAAGAAAGTCATGCTGGATGTTGTGTTGTCTTCACTTTGTAGTAAGAAAGTCATGCTGGATGTTGTGTTGTCTGCACTTTGTGGTAAGAAAGTCATGCTGGATGTTGTGTTGTCTTCACTTTGTAGTAAGAAAGTCATGCTGGATGTTGTGTTGTCTTCACTTTGTAGTAAGAAAGTCATGCTGGATGTTGTGTTGTCTTCACTTTGTAGTAAGAAAGTCATGCTGGATGTTGTGTTGTCTTCACTTTGTGGTAAGAAAGTCATGCTGGATGTTGTGTTGTCTTCACTTTGTGGTAAGAAAGTCATGCTGGATGTTGTGTTGTCTTCACTTTGTGGTAAGTGAGTCATGCTGGATGTTGTGTTGTCTTCACTTTGTAGTAAGAAAGTCATGCTGGATGTTGTGTTGTCTTCACTTTGTAGTAAGAAAGTCATGCTGGATGTTGTGTTGTCTTCACTTTGTGGTAAGAAAGTCATGCTGGATGTTGTGTTGTCTTCACTTTGTAACAAGAAAGTCATGCTGGATGTTGTGTTGTCTTCACTTTCTAACAAGAAAGTCATGCTGGATGTTGTGTTGTCTTCACTTTGTAGTAAGAAAGTCATGCTGGATGTTGTGTTGTCTTCACTTTGTAGTAAGAAAGTCATGCTGGATGTTGTGTTGTCTTCACTTTGTAGTAAGAAAGTCATGCTGGATGTTGTGTTGTCTTCACTTTGTAGTAAGAAAGTCATGCTGGATGTTGTGTTGTCTTCACTTTGTAGTAAGAAAGTCATGCTGGATGTTGTGTTGTCTTCACTTTGTAGTAAGAAAGTCATGCTGGATGTTGTGTTGTCTTCACTTTGTAGTAAGAAAGTCATGCTGGATGTTGTGTTGTCTTCACTTTGTAGTAAGAAAGTCATGCTGGATGTTGTGTTGTCTTCACTTTGTAGTAAGAAAGTCATGCTGGATGTTGTGTTGTCTTCACTTTGTAGTAAGAAAGTCATGCTGGATGTTGTGTTGTCTTCACTTTGTGGTAAGAAAGTCATGCTGGATGTTGTGTTGTCTTCACTTTGTGGTAAGAAAGTCATGCTGGATGTTGTGTTGTCTTCACTTTGTAGTAAGAAAGTCATGCTGGATGTTGTGTTGTCTTCACTTTGTGGTAAGAAAGTCATGCTGGATGTTGTGTTGTCTTCACTTTGTGGTAAGAAAGTCATGCTGGATGTTGTGTTGTCTTCACTTTGTGGTAAGAAAGTCATGCTGGATGTTGTGTTGTCTTCACTTTGTGGTAAGAAAGTCATGCTGGATGTTGTGTTGTCTTCACTTTGTAGTAAGAAAGTCATGCTGGATGTTGTGTTGTCTTCACTTTGTAGTAAGAAAGTCATGGTGGATGTTGTGTTGTCTTCACTTTGTGGTAAGAAAGTCATGCTGGATGTTGTGTTGTCTTCACTTTGTGGTAAGAAAGTCACGCTGGATGTTGTGTTGTCTTCACTTTGTAGTAAGAAAGTCACGCTGGATGTTGTGTTGTCTTCACTTTGTAGTAAGAAAGTCATGCTGGATGTTGTGTTGTCTTCACTTTGTGGTAAGAAAGTCATGCTGGATGTTGTGTTGTCTTCACTTTGTGGTAAGAAAGTCATGCTGGATGTTGTGTTGTCTTCACTTTGTGGTAAGAAAGTCATGCTGGATGTTGTGTTGTCTGCACTTTGTAGTAAGAAAGTCATGCTGGATGTTGTGTTGTCTTCACTTTGTGGTAAGAAAGTCATGCTGGATGTTGTGTTGTCTTCACTTTGTAGTAAGAAAGTCATGCTGGATGTTGTGTTGTCTTCACTTTGTAGTAAGAAAGTCATGCTGGATGTTGTGTTGTCTTCACTTTGTAGTAAGAAAGTCATGCTGGATGTTGTGTTGTCTTCACTTTGTAGTAAGAAAGTCATGCTGGATGTTGTGTTGTCTTCACTTTGTAGTAAGAAAGTCATGCTAGATGTTGTGTTGTCTTCACTTTGTAGTAAGAAAGTCATGCTGGATGTTGTGTTGTCTTCACTTTGTAGTAAGAAAGTCATGCTGGATGTTGTGTTGTCTTCACTTTGTGGTAAGAAAGTCATGCTGGATGTTGTGTTGTCTTCACTTTGTAGTAAGAAAGTCATGCTGGATGTTGTGTTGTCTTCACTTTGTGGTAAGAAAGTCATGCTGGATGTTGTGTTGTCTTCACTTTGTAGTAAGAAAGTCATGCTGGATGTTGTGTTGTCTTCACTTTGTGGTAAGAAAGTCATGCTGGATGTTGTGTTGTCTTCACTTTGTGGTAAGAAAGTCATGCTGGATGTTGTGTTGTCTTCACTTTGTAGTAAGAAAGTCATGCTGGATGTTGTGTTGTCTTCACTTTGTAGTAAGAAAGTCATGCTGGATGTTGTGTTGTCTTCACTTTGTGGTAAGAAAGTCATGCTGGATGTTGTGTTGTCTTCACTTTGTAGTAAGAAAGTCATGCTGGATGTTGTGTTGTCTTCACTTTGTAGTAAGAAAGTCATGCTGGATGTAATGTGGTCTTCACTTTGTGGTAAGAAAGTCATGCTGGATGTTGTGTTGTCTTCACTTTGTAGTAAGAAAGTCATGCTGGATGTTGTGTTGTCTTCACTTTGTGGTAAGAAAGTCATGCTGGATGTTGTGTTGTCTTCACTTTGTAGTAAGAAAGTCATGCTGGATGTTGTGTTGTCTTCACTTTGTAGTAAGAAAGTCATGCTGGATGTTGTGTTGTCTTCACTTTGTAGTAAGAAAGTCATGCTGGATGTTGTGTTGTCTTCACTTTGTAGTAAGAAAGTCATGCTGGATGTTGTGTTGTCTTCACTTTGTAGTAAGAAAGTCATGCTGGATGTTGTGTTGTCTTCATTTTGTAGTAAGAAAGTCATGCTGGATGTTGTGTTGTCTTCACTTTGTAGTAAGAAAGTCATGCTGGATGTTGTGTTGTCTTCACTTTGTAGTAAGAAAGTCATGCTGGATGTTGTGTTGTCTTCCTGGGTTTGTGCACTTTTGTGTTTTTTTGTGCAGTTTTGGAGGAATATTTTCCCCATCTGTAAGAAGAATGTAACCCTGGAGAATCTGCCAGCTGACACCAAGAAGATAAACAACAGGTGTCTGCAGCGTGGACAAAAGCATGAGAGATGGGCCACCATTTGAAGGGGGACCACACTTTTTTTGGGGGGGGGATTATGTCCATCATTCACCAACATGATGACAGACA
Source organism: Nerophis ophidion (assembly GCF_033978795.1). Classification (NCBI taxonomy): domain Eukaryota; kingdom Metazoa; phylum Chordata; class Actinopteri; order Syngnathiformes; family Syngnathidae; genus Nerophis; species Nerophis ophidion. The sequence goes on from NC_084613.1 coordinate 87,256,879, forward strand.
TGACGATGCATGGATTATTTGTATTTATTCTGAATATTAAATAAACTAGAGATGTTCGGTAATGACCTTTTTGCCGATATTTTGATAGAGTCCCACTCTTAATTACTGATTCCGATATCAACCGATACCAATATACAAAGTCATGGAATTAACACATTATTATTAGATGTCCGAAAGTGACGTTTTTGCCAGTATTTCGATATTGTCCAACTCTTAATTACCGATTCCAATATCGACCGATACCAATATATACAGTCATGGAATTAACACATTATTATTAGATGTCCGATAGTGGCTTTTTTGCCAATATTCCGATATTGTCCAACTCTTAATTACCAATTCTAATATCAACCGATACATGCAGTCATGGAATTAACACATTATTATTAGAGATGTCCGATAGTGGCTTTTTTGCTGATATCCTATATTCCCTTATTGTCAAACTCTTAATTACTGATTCCCATATCAACCGTTACCGATATATACAGTCATGGAATCAACACATTATTATTAGAGATGTAAGATAGTGAATTTTTTTGTCGATAACCGATATTCTGATATAGTCCAACTCTTAATCACTGTTTCCGATATGCAACCGATACTGATATATACAGTCATGGAATTAACACATTATTATTTATAATGTGCTAATTCCACGACTGTATGTATCGGTATCAGTTGATATCACAATCGGTAATTAAGAGTTGGACAATATCAGAATATCGGTTATCGACAAAAAAATTCACTATCTTACATCTCTAATAATAATGTGTTAATTCCACAACTGTATATATCGGTATCGGTTGATATCGGAATCAGTGATTTAGAGTTTGACAATATCGGAATATCGGCAAAAAAGCCAAAATAGGACATCTCTAATTATATTTTAAGTCCATGACTGTAAATATTGTCATCAGTTAATATTGGAATCGGTAATTAAGAGTTGGACAATGTTTTGATAGTGGCTTTTTGGCCGATATTCCGATATTGTCTAACTCTTAAATACCGATTCTGATATCAACCGATACGAATATATACAGTCATGGAATTAATACATTATTAGAGATGTCCGATACTGGCTTTTTAGCCGATATTCCGATATTGTCCAACTCTTGATTACCGATTCCCATATTGACCGATATCGATATATACAGTCATGGAAACAACACATTATTATTAGAGATGTTCGATAGTGACTTTTTTGTCGATAATCCGATTTTGTCCAACTCTAAATCACTGATTCCAATATCAACCAACACCGATACATACAAGTTGTGGAATTAAAACATAGAGATGTCAGATAGTGGCTTTTTTTGCCGATATCCAATATTCCGATATTGTCCAACTCTTAATTACCGATTCTGTTATCAACCGATACGATACATACAGTTGTGGAATTAGCACATTATTATTAATAATGTGCTAATTCCACAACTGTATGTATCGGTTGATATCGGAATCAGTGTTTTAGAGTCGGACAATATCGGGATATCGGCAAAAAAACAACTATCGGACATCTCTAATAATAATGTGTTAATTACATGACTGTATATACTGGTATCGGTTGATATTGGAATCAGTAATTAAGAGTTGGACAATATCGGAATATCGGATATTGGCAAAAAAGCCACTATCGGACATTTCTAATAATGTGTTAATTCCATGACTGTATATATTGGTATCGGTTGATATTGGAATCAGTAATTAAGAGTTGGACAATGTCTGATAGTGGCTTTTTTGCCGATAATTAGATATTGTCCAATTATTAATTACCGATTTTGATATCAACCGATACCAATATATACAGTTGTGGAATTAACACATTATTATTAGATATGTCCGATAGTGGCTTTTTTGCCGATATCCGATAATCCGACATTGCCCAACTCTTAATTTCCAATTACAATATCAACTGATAGCGAAGTATACAGTCATGGAATTAACACATTTTTATTAGCGATGTCCGATAGTGGCTTTTTTGCCCATATCCGATATTGTCCAACTCTTAATTACCCATTCCGATATCAACCGATCCTGATATATTTAGTTGTGAAATCAACACATTATTAGAGATGTTCTATAGTGTCTTTTTGCCAATATTTTCATATTGTCCAACTCTTAAATATCGATTCCGATATCGACCGATACCAATATACACAGTCCTGGATTTAACACATTATTATTAGAGATGTTCTATAATGGCTTTTTTGCCGATATTCCGATATTGTCCGACTCTTAATTAACGATTCTGACATCAACCGATACCAATATATACAATTGTGGAATTAACACATTATTAACAATAATGAGAGATGTCCGATAATGGCTTTTTTGCCCGTATCCGATATTCCGGTAAGAGTCCAACTCTCAATTACCGATTCCGATATCGACCGATACCAATATATACAGTCATGGAATTAACACATTATTATTAGAGATGTCCGATAGTGGCTTTTTTGCCGATATTGTCCAACTCTAAATCACAGATTCCGATATCGACCGATTCCAATATATACAGTCATGAAATTAACACATTATTATTAGAGATGTCTGATAGTGGCTTTTTGGCCGATATTCCGATATTGTCCAACTCTTAATTACCGATTCCGCTATCAACCGATCCTGATATATTCAGTTGTGGAATCAACACATTATTATTACAAATGTCTGATAGTGTCTTTTTTGTCCAAATCCGATATTTCAAAATAGTCCAACTCTTAATTACTGATTCCGATATCGACCGATACCAATATATACAGTCATGGAATCAACTCTATTATAAGAGATGTCCTATAGTGGCTTTTTTGCCGATATTCCGATATTGTCCAACTCTTAAATACCGATTCCGATATCAACCGATACCGATGTATACAGTTGTGGAATTAACACATTATTATTAGATATGTCCGATAGTGGCTTTTTTGCCGATATCCGATAATACGATATTGTCCAATTCTTAATTTCCAATAACAATATCAACTGATAGCGAAATATACAGTTAGAGAATTAACACATTTTTATTAGTGATGTCCGATAGTGGCTTTTTTGGCGATATTCCGATATTGTCCAACTCTAAATGACCAATTCCGATATCAACTGATACCGATATATTCAGATGTGGAATTAACACATTGTTATTAGAAATTTCCGATAGTGGCTTTTTTTGCCAATATCTGATATTTCGATATTGTCCAACTCTAAATGACCATTTCCGATACCAACCGATACCGATATATACAGATGTGGAATTAACACATTATTATTAGAGATGTCCGATAGTGGCTTTTTTGCCGATATTCTGATATTGTCAAACTCTAAATCACCAATTCCGATATCGACCGATTCCAATATATACAGTCATGAAATTAACACATTATTATTAGAGTTGTCCTATAGTGGCTTTTGGCCGATATTCCGATATTGTCCAACTCTTAATTACCGATTCCGCTATCAACCGATCCTGATATATTCAGTTGTGGAATCAACACATTATTATTACAAATGTCTGATAGTGGCTTTTTTGTCCAGATCCGATATTTCCAAATTGTCCAACTCTTAATTACTGATTCCGATATCGACCGATACCAATATATACAGTCATGGAATCAACTCTATTATAAGAGATGTCCTATAGTGGCTTTTTTGCCGATATTCCGATATTGTACAACTCTTAAATACCGATTCCGATATCAACCGATACCGATGTATACAGTTGTGGAATTAACACATTATTATTAGAGATGTCCGATAGTGGCTTTTTTGCCGATATCCGATAATACGATATTGTCCAATTTTTAATTTCCAATAACAATATCAACTGATAGCGAAATACACAGTTAAAGAATTAACACATTTTTATTAGTGATGTCCGATAGTGGCTTTTTTGGCGATATTCCGATATTGTCCAACTCTAAATGACCAATTCCGATATCAACTGATACCGATATATTCAGAAGTGGAATTAACACATTGTTATTAGAAATTTCCGATAGTGGCTTTTTTGCCAATATCTGATATTTCGATATTGTCCAACTCTAAATGACCATTTCCGATACCAACCGATACCGATATATACAGATGTGGAATCAACACATTATTATTAGAGATGTCCGATAGTGGCTTTTTTGCCGATATTCTGATATTGTCAAACTCTAAATCACCAATTCCGATATCGACCGATTCCAATATATACAGTCATGAAATTAACACATTATTATTAGAGTTGTCCTATAGTGGCTTTTTGGCCGATATTCCGATATTGTCCAACTCTTAATTACCGATTCCGCTATCAACCGATCCTGATATATTCAGTTGTGGAATCAACACATTATTATTACAAATGTCTGATAGTGGCTTTTTTGTCCAGATCCGATATTTCCAAATTGTCCAACTCTTAATTACTGATTCCGATATCGACCGATACCAATATATACAGTCATGGAATCAACTCTATTATAAGAGATGTCCTATAGTGGCTTTTTTGCCGATATTCCGATATTGTACAACTCTTAAATACCGATTCCGATATCAACCGATACCGATGTATACAGTTGTGGAATTAACACATTATTATTAGAGATGTCCGATAGTGGCTTTTTTGCCGATATCCGATAATACGATATTGTCCAATTTTTAATTTCCAATAACAATATCAACTGATAGCGAAATACACAGTTAAAGAATTAACACATTTTTATTAGTGATGTCCGATAGTGGCTTTTTTGGCGATATTCCGATATTGTCCAACTCTAAATGACCAATTCCGATATCAACTGATACCGATATATTCAGAAGTGGAATTAACACATTGTTATTAGAAATTTCCGATAGTGGCTTTTTTGCCAATATCTGATATTTCGATATTGTCCAACTCTAAATGACCATTTCCGATACCAACCGATACCGATATATACAGATGTGGAATCAACACATTATTATTAGAGATGTCCGATAGTGGCTTTTTTGCCGATATTCTGATATTGTCAAACTCTAAATCACCAATTCCGATATCGACCGATTCCAATATATACAGTCATGAAATTAACACATTATTATTAGAGTTGTCCTATAGTGGCTTTTTGGCCGATATTCCGATATTGTCCAACTCTTAATTACCGATTCCGCTATCAACCGATCCTGATATATTCAGTTGTGGAATCAACACATTATTATTACAAATGTCTGATAGTGTCTTTTTTGTCCAAATCCGATATTTCAAAATAGTCCAACTCTTAATTACTGATTCCGATATCGAGCGATACCAATATATACAGTCATGGAATCAACTCTATTATAAGAGATGTCCTATATTGGCTTTTTTGCCGATATTCCGATATGGTCCAAGTCTTAAATGCCGATTCCGATATCAACCGATACCCATGTATACAGTTGTGGAATGAACACATTATTATTGGAGATGTCCGATAGTGGCTTTTTTGCCGATATCCGATAATCCGATATTGTCCAATTCTTAATTTCCAATAACAATATCAACTGATAGCGAAATATACAGTTAAAGAATTAACACATTTTTATTAGAGATGTCTGATAGTGGCTTTTTTGCCTATATCCGATGTTTCGATATTGTCCAAATCTTAATTACCCATTCCAATATCAACTGATCCTGATATATTCAGTTGTGGAATCAACACATTATTAGAGATGTCCTATAGTGTCTTTTTTGCCAATATTCCGATATTTTCCAACTCTTAAATACCGATTCCGATATATCGACCGATACCAATATATACAGTCCTGGATTTAACACTTTATTAGAGATGTTCTATAATGGCTTTTTTGCCGATATTCCGATATTTTCCAACTCTTAATTAACTATTCTGACATCAACTGATACCGATATATACAGTTGTGGAATTAGCACATATTAATAATAATGAAGGATGTCCGATAGTGGCTTTTTTGCCTGTATCCGATATTCCGGTAAGAGTCCAACTCTCAATTACCGATTTCGATATCGACCAATACCAATATATACAGTCATGGAATTAACACATTATTATTAGAGATGTCCGATAGTGGCTTTTTTGCCGATATTCCGATACTGTACAACTCTAAATCACCGATTCCGATATCGACCGATTCATATATATATAGTCATGAAATTAACACATTATTATCAGAGTTGTCCTATAGTGGCTTTTTGGCCGATATTGTCCAACTCTTAATTACCGATTCCGTTATCAACCGATCGTGATATATTCAGTTGTGGAATCAACACATTATTATTACAAATGTCTGATAGTGGCTTTTTGGTCAAAATCCGATATTTCAAAATTGTCCAACTCTTAATTACTGATTCCGATATCGACCGATACCAATATATACAGTCATGGAATTAACACATTATTATTAGAGATGTCCGATAGTGGCTTTTTTGCCGATATTCTGATATTGTCAAACTCTAAATCACCGATTCCGATATCGACCGATTCCAATATATACAGTCATGAAATTAACACATTATTATTAGAGATGTCTGATAGTGGCTTTTTTGGCGATATTCCGATATTGTCCAACTCTAAATGACCAATTCCGATATCAACTGATACCGATATATTCAGATGTGGAATTAACACATTGTTATTAGAAATTTCCGATAGTGGCTTTTTTGCCAATATCTGATATTTCGATATTGTCCAACTCTAAATGACCATTTCCGATACCAACCGATACCGATATATACCGTTGTGGAATTAACACATTATTATTAGAGATGTCCGATAGTGGCTTTTTTGCCGATATTCTGATATTGTCAAACTCTAAATCACCAATTCCGATATCGACCGATTCCAATATATACAGTCATGAAATTAACACATTATTATTAGAGTTGTCCTATAGTGGCTTTTTGGCCGATATTTCGATATTGTCCAACTCTTAATTACCGATTCCGCTATCAACCGATCCTGATATATTCAGTTGTGGAATCAACACATTATTATTACAAATGTCTGATAGTGTCTTTTTTGTCCAAATCCGATATTTCAAAATAGTCCAACTCTTAATTACTGATTCCGATATCGAGCGATACCAATATATACAGTCATGGAATCAACTCTATTATAAGAGATGTCCTATAGTGGCTTTTTTGCCGATATTCCGATATTGTCCAACTCTTAAATACCGATTCCGATATCAACCGATACCGATGTATACAGTTGTGGAATTAACACATTATTATTAGATATGTCCGATAGTGGCTTTTTTGCCGATATCCGATAATACGATATTGTCCAATTCTTAATTTCCAATAACAATATCAACTGATAGCGAAATACACAGTTAAAGAATTAACACATTTTTATTAGAGATGTCCGATAGTGGCTTTTTTGGCGATATTCCGATATTGTCCAACTCTAAATGACCAATTCCGATATCAACTGATACCGATATATACAGATGTGGAATTAACACATTGTTATTAGAAATTTCCGACAGTGGCTTTTTTTGCCTATATCTGATATTCCGATATTGATATTGTCTCGTGTTGAAATGTGTCCTCTGCATTCGACCCGTCCCCTTGTTCACACCCAGGGAGGTGAGGGGAGCAGTGAGCAGCAGTAGTGGCCACGCCCAGGGAGGTGAGGGGAGCAGTGAGCAGCAGTAGTGGCCACGCCCAGTAATAATATTTGGTGATTAAACCCCCAATTCCAACCTTTGATGCTGAGTACCAAGCAGGGATGTAATGACTCACATTTTTCTAGTCTTTGGTATGACTTGGCCGGGGTTTGAACTCACGACCTACACATGTCAGGGCGGACACTCTAACCACTTGACCACTGAGTAGGAGTAGAAAGGTGTTTTTGTCTGCATGTACCTGGACAGGTATCGTCCCGAAGAAGGTGTTTCCCGTGGTGCGTCGTGACAGTTGAGCGTGTTCTGAATCAACGCCAAGTCGGGCCTGGCCACGGTCGCCGCGGTGACGGCGCGGCCAATCAGCTGCAGAGCATCCCGGATGTAAAAGCTGATGGGCTTGCGTCCCACCTCGCCGTACGCCAGCAGGCCCAGGGGACCCCCCAAGGTGTGCAGGGAGTCCGGCGACAGGGGGTATCCCATAATCCACTGCAGCGCCGGCAGCGACGGGGCGAGCCTCTGAGCGACCCGCAGCACGGAGGAGACGCATTCCGGGTCGGAGCCCAGGAGGAGGACGCTGGAGACGGGCGAGGCGGGGCGCAGGAAACTGGTGGAGAGGATCCTCAAGGCCTCATCTTCCCGCCTTTCCTCGCTGGCCCCGCCTCTCTTGTCCCCGCCCCTTCCTGACACGCCGGTCAGGTTGATGATGTCCCACAGACGCCAGGCGGCGCCGCCGCCGTGCGCCCGCAGGTGGGAGAGAAGCCCGTCGCTGCCTTCCTCCCAGCCGGGGCAGAGCACGGCGGCGCCGCCCCCCCAGGTACCCTCCTCTCGGGCGGGGCTCTCCTGGACGCCCTCGCCGCCCCGCAGGACCGCCAGCAGCAGGCTGCCCAGGGAAGACGGAGGAACACGGGCCGACATCTGAAGGTGGAACAAGTTCTGTTGGAGAGAAGCCACACCTTAAAGATTGTTTATATTCTTCAAAAACATTTTTTCGCACAGGAAATAATGTCATTTCAAAAATAAAAAAACGTCAAATTGTCGCCAAAAACCCCGTTTCCATATGAGTTGGAAAATTGTGTTAGATGTAAATATAAACAGAATACAATGATTTGCAAATCCTTTTCAAGCCATATTCAGTTGAATATGCTACAAAGACAACATATTTCATGTTCAAACTCATAAACTTTGTGTGCAAATAATCATTAACTTTAGAATTTGATGCCAGCAACATGTGACAAAGAAGTTGGGAAAGGTGGCAATAAATACTGATAAAGTTGAGGAATGCTCATCAAACACTTATTTGGAACATCCCACAGGTGTGCAGGCTAATTGGGAACAGGTGGGTGCCATGATTGGCTATAAAAACAGCTTCCCAAAAAAATGCTCAGTCTTTCACAAGAAAGGATGGGGCGAGGTACACCCCTTTGTCCACAACTGTGTGAGCAAATAGTCAAACAGTTTAAGAACAACCTTTCTCAAAGTGACATTGCAAGAAATTTAGGGATTTCAACATCTACGCTCCATAATATCTTCAAAAGGTTCAGAGAATCTGGAGAAATCACTCCACGTAAGCGGCATGGCCGGAAACCAACATTGAATGACCGTGACCTTCCATCCCTGTATCAAAAATCGACATTAATCTCTAAAGGATATCACCACATGGGCTCAGGAACACTTCAGAAAACCAGTGTCACTAAATACAGTTGGTCGCTACATCTGTAAGTGCAAGTTAAAGCTCTACTATGCAAAGCGAAAGCCATTTATCAACAACATCCAGAAACGTCGCCGGCTTCTCTGGGCCTGAAATCATCTAAGATGGACTGATGCAAAGTGGAAAAGTGTTCTGTGGTCTGACGAGTCCACATTTCAAATAGTTTTTGGAAATATTCGACATTGTGTCATTCGGACCAAAGAGGAAGTGAACCATCCAGACTGTTATAGGCGCAAAGTGTAAAAGCCAGCATGTGTGATGGTATGGGGGTGCATTAGTGCACAAGGCATGGGTAACTTACACATCTGTGAAGGCACCATTAATGCTGAAAGGTACATACAAGTTTTGGAACAACATATGCTGGCATCTAAGCGCCGTCTTTTTCATGGACGCCCCTGCTTATTTCAGCAAGACAATGCCAAGCCACATTCAGCACGTGTTACAAGAGCGTGGCTTTGTAAAAAAAAGAGTGCAGGTACTTTCCTGGCCCGCCTGCAGTCCAGACCTGTCTCCCATGGAAAATGTGTGGCGCATTATGAAGCGTAAAATAGGACAGCGGAGACCCCGGACTGTTGAAGGACTGAAGCTCTACATAAAACAAGAATGGGAAAGAATTCCACTTTCAAAGCTTCAACAATTAGTTTCCTCAGTTCCCAAACGTTTATTGAGTGTTGTTAAAAGAAAAGGTGATGTAACACAGTGGTGAACATGCCCTTTCCCAACTACTTTGGCACGTGTTGCAGCCATGAAATTCTAAGTTAATGATTATTTGCAACAACAAATAAAGTTTATGAGTTTGAACATCAAATATGTTGTCTTTGTAGCATATTCAACTGAATATGGCTTGAAAAGGATTTGCAAATCATTGTATTCTGTTTATATTTACATCTAACACAATTTCCCAACTCATATGGAAACGGGGTTTGTATTAAAACTACACAGAGGACATAAGTAAAGGAAATTAAATATGCTTAATTGAGTCATAATGATGCGATATTTAAAAAAAAAAAGATAGCCTACATAGCATGTTAGCATCGATCAGCTTGCAATCATGAATTGACCAAATATGCCTGATAAGAACTCCAGCAAATCAATAAAAATCAACACAGCTCACCTTTGTGCAATCACGCACAGTATAAAACATTTGGTGGACAAAATGGGACCAAGAAAGAGTGGCATTAAATGTGTCTTTCTGTGGCATCGTCAATATACATTTGAACAGGTAAACAAACTACGATGAGTTCAAGGATCGCTGAAATTAGTAGGACAAAACGGTGCTCGCCAAACACTCTCCTCAGGGAAGTATGTGTCACATAAACAGTGGGATTGCTAACAATCAGGAAGGTTTGTGGCATGTTTGTTCTTCTACAGCAGGGGTGTCCAAAGTGCAATATGATACATGTAGACTGCAATATGATGGCAGTCACACATAAGAGATACGTGTAGACTGCAATATGATGGCAGTCACACATAAGAGATACGTGTAGACTGCAATATGATGGCAGTCACACATAAGAAATACGTGTAGACTGCAATATGATGGCATTCACACATAAGAGATACGTGTAGACTGCAATATGATGGCAGTCACACATAAGAGATACGTGTAGACTGGAATATGATGGCAGTCACACATAAGAGATACGTGTAGACTGCAATATGATGGCAGTCACACATAAGAGATACGTGTAGACTGGAATATGATGGCAGTCACACATAAGAGATACGTGTAGACTGCAATATGATGGCAGTCACACATAAGAGATACGTGTAGACTGGAATATGATGGCAGTCACACATAAGAGATACGTGTAGACTGCAATATGATGGCAGTCACACATAAGAGATACCTGTAGACTGGAAAATGATGGCAGTCACACATAAGAAATACGTGTAGACTGCAATATGATGGCAGTCACACATAAGATATACGTGTAGACTGTATTGTTATGGTAGTCACACATAAGAGATATGTGTAGACTGCAATATGATGGTAGTCACACATAAGAGATACGTGTATACTGCAATATGATGGCAGTCACACATAAGAGATACGTGTAGACTGCAATATGATGGCAGTCACACATAAGAGATACGTGTAGACTGCAATATGATGGCAGTCACACATAAGAAATACGTGTAGACTGCAATATGATGGCATTCACACATAAGAGATACGTGTAGACTGCAATATGATGGCAGTCACACATAAGAGATACGTGTAGACTGGAATATGATGGCAGTCACACATAAGAGATACGTGTAGACTGCAATATGATGGCAGTCACACATAAGAGATACGTGTAGACTGGAATATGATGGCAGTCACACATAAGAGATACGTGTAGACTGCAATATGATGGCAGTCACACATGAGAGATACGTGTAGACTGGAATATGATGGCAGTCACACATAAGAGATACGTGTAGACTGCAATATGATGGCAGTCACACATAAGAGATACCTGTAGACTGGAAAATGATGGCAGTCACACATAAGAAATACGTGTAGACTGCAATATGATGGCAGTCACACATAAGATATACGTGTAGACTGTATTGTTATGGTAGTCACACATAAGAGATATGTGTAGACTGCAATATGATGGTAGTCACACATAAGAGATACGTGTAGACTGCAATATGATGGCAGTCACACATAAGAGATACGTGTATACTGCAATATGATGGCAGTCACACATAAGAGATACGTGTAGACTGCAATATGATGGCAGTCACACATAAGAGATACGTGTAGACTGGAATATGATGGCAGTCACACATAAGAGATACGTGTAGACTGCAATATGATGGCAGTCACACATAAGAGATACGTGTAGACTGGAATATGATGGCAGTCACACATAAGAGATACGTGTAGACTGCAATATGATGGCAGTCACACATAAGAGATACCTGTAGACTGGAAAATGATGGCAGTCACACATAAGAAATACGTGTAGACTGCAATATGATGGCAGTCACACATAAGATATACGTGTAGACTGTATTGTTATGGTAGTCACACATAAGAGATATGTGTAGACTGCAATATGATGGTAGTCACACATAAGATATAGGTGTAGACTGCAATATGATGGCAGTCACACATAAGATATACGTGTAGACTGGAATATGATGGCAGTCACACATAAGAGATACATGTAGACTTCAATGTGATGGCATTCACACATAAGATATACGTGTCGACTGCAATATGATGGCAGTCACACATAAGAGATATGTGTAGACTGCAATATGATGGCAGTCACACATAAAAGATACGTGTAGACTGCAATATGATGGCAGTCACACATAAGAGATCAGTGTAGACTGCAATATGATGGCAGTCACACATAAGAGATCAGTGTAGACTGCAATATGATGGCAGTCACACAATATATACGTGTTGACTGCAATATGATGGCAGTCACACATAAGAGATATGTGTAGACTGCAATAGGATGGCAGTCACACATAAGAGATACGTGTAGACTGCAATATGATGGCAGTCACACATAAGAGATCAGTGTAGACTGCAATATGATGGCAATCACACATAAGAGATCAGTGTAGACTGCAATATGATGGCAGTCACACATAAGAGATCAGTGTAGACTGCAATATGATGGCAGTCACACATAAGAGATACGTGTAGACTGCAATATGATGGCAGTCACACATAAGAGATCAGTGTAGACTGCAATATGATGGCAATCACACATAAGAGATCAGTGTAGACTGCAATATGATGGCAGTCACACATAAGAGATCAGTGTAGACTGCAATATGATGGCAGTCACACATAAGAGATACGTGTAGACTGCAATATGATGGCAGTCACACATAAGAGATACGTGTCGACTGCAATATGATGGCAGTCACACATAAGAGATACGTGTCGACTGCAATATGATGGCAGTCACACATAAGAAATACGTGTAGACTGCAATATGATGGCAGTCACACATATCATATACGTGTAGACTGTATTGTTATGGCAGTCACACATAAGAGATACGTGTAGACTGCAATAGGATGGCAGTCACACATAAGAGATACGTGTAGACTGCAATATGATGGCAGTCACACATAAGAGATCAGTGTAGACTGCAATATGATGGCAATCACACATAAGAGATCAGTGTAGACTGCAATATGATGGCAGTCACACATAAGAGATCAGTGTAGACTGCAATATGATGGCAGTCACACATAAGAGATACGTGTCGACTGCAATATGATGGCAGTCACACATAAGAGATCAGTGTAGACTGCAATATGATGGCAGTCACACATAAGAGATACGTGTCGACTGCAATATGATGGCAGTCACACATAAGAGATATGTGTAGACTGCAATATGATGGCAGTCACACATAAGAGATCAGTGTAGACTGCAATATGATGGCAGTCACACATAAGAGATACGTGTCGACTGCAATATGATGATAGTCCAGGGAACCACCACCAGGGTGACTCTAGAGCCACAGAGGTCGCTGACCCCTGGCTTGAACTTTGAATTGTTCCATTTTAGGGGCATTCCTCTGTGGAGAAAAACAGTATTCACGGCTGACAGAGGTGAAACAAACACGAAGAGACAAAAGGCGGAGCAGAATCACAACAATTTCAGCTTTTATGAGCAACGCCGCGTAACAAATCTCCGCTCCGCTCCGCCGCAGTCATTCATCACGAGGCTGATCACAAACGTGCCGTCACATTTGCTCGTTATCTGTCAGCCCGAGCGAGGGAAAGTGTTGTCGATTCAAACGAGGACTCAATGACTCTCGCCTAATCCGCCGCCACCAAACTGGGCTGGCAGGACAACACTGGTGCCACAGTTCCTGAGGCCCCCCTTCAGTCAAAACACTAACTGGGTTCATTGCCTTCCAAAAGTGGGAAACACTGAGTGTCCTTGAACGCAGCACACAGATGGAAGACACCCCCCCCGCCCGCCACTCACCCCACCCTTTGGGCGCTGCTACCGATTTTTCCTCCCCTCAGCGCTCTCGGCAAGGTTGACTTGAAGGGTTGCTCTTTTCAAAAATGGAGTCCAAAGTTCAGCTGGGATGTGAACATCAGTATCGGTGCTCTGGACGTGCTGAACACACGGAGGAATGTGCTCAGGACTACACACCAATAATAAGAAGAGTGGACAACATCCACAGTTTGGATCTTGTCTCCTGTAGTTTTTGTGTAGTTTTGTTGTGCTTCTCACCAGCAGAACATAAAAGAGTCGTCTCTTTCGCCACACCAGGCTTGAAAGGATTCAAGAACACAACCGGGTTCTACGCATTTTTTGTATTGTTCGCACTACATAAGGCGCAATTTAAAATCCTTATGTAATAAACGGAATAATTTTGGGCGCGCTTACCGACCTCGAAGGTATTTTGTTTGGTGCATGGTGAAATGATAAGTGTGACAAGTAGATGGCAGTCAGACATAAGAGATATGTGTAGATTGTAGTATGATGGCAGTCACACATAAGTGATACGTGTAGACTGCAATAAGATGGCAGTCACACATGAGATCTGTGTAGACTGCAATATGATGGCAGTCACACATAAGAGATACGTGTAGACTGCAATATGATGGCAGTCACACATAAGAGATACGTGTAGACTGCAATATGATGGCAGTCACACATAAGAGATACGTGTAGACTGGAATATGATGAGATCACACATAAGAGATACGTGGAGAGAGACTGCAATATGATGGCAGTCACACATAAGAGATACGTGTAGACTCTATATTTATGGCAGTCACACATAAGAGATACGTGTAGACTGGAAAATGATGGCAGTCACACATAAAAGATACGTGTAGACTGCAATATGATGGCAGTCACACATAAGAGATACGTTTAGACTAAAATATGATGGCAGTCACACATAAGAAATACGTGGAGACTGCAATATGATGGCAGTCACACATAAGAGATACGTGTAGACTGGAATATGATGGCAGTCACACATAAGAGATACGTGTAAACTGCAATAAGATGGCAGTCACACATAAGAGATACGTGTAGACTGCAATAAGATGGCAGTCACACATAAGAGATACGTGTAGACTGCAATGGGATGGCAGTCACACATAAGAGATACGTGTAGACTGCAATATGATGGCATTCACACATAAGAGATACGTGTAGACTGCAATGTGATGGCGGTCACACATAAGAGATACGTGTAGACTGTATTGTTATGGCAGTCACACATAAGAGTTATGTGTAGACTGCAATATGATGGCAGTCACACATAAGAGATACGTGTAGACTAGAATATGATGGAAGTCACACATAATAGATACGTGGAGACTCCAATATGATGGCAGTCACACATAAGAGATACGTGTAGACTGCAATATGATGGCAGTCACACATAAGAGATACGTGTAGACTGGAATATGATGGCAGTCACACATAAGAGATACGTGTAGACTGTATTGTTATGGCAGTCACACATAAGAGATACGTGTAGACTGCAATATGATGGCAGTCACAAACAAGAGATACGTATAGATTGTTGTATGATGGCAGTCACACATAAGTGATATGTGTAGACTGCAATAAGATGGCAGTCACACATGAGATCTGTGTAGACTGCAATATGATGGCAGTCACACATAAGAGATACGTGTAGACTGCAATATGATGGCGGTCACATATAAGAGATACGTGTAGATTGCAATATGACTCAAGTGAACAACACCAAACCCGTATGTGTTCCATTGAAATTATAGAACATTACACACAACGCTCAAAAATCTATCAATATATTTTAGTCCGACTTTGTTAAGCCATGAAGCCACACCGCTTGAAGGATTGTCCTGCGCTCGTAATGTACCAGAAAATACAGTACATTAAGTGCTACATTCATTCTTATTCATGAGCAGTATTTGTCATAGTTTCTGTTATCATGTTGTAGTAATGGGATAAAAACATACTCAGCGAGCAGGACTTTTATTTCCAAGTTGACAATGCTAACAACACGGCGGCTCATTTCTTTCTTATAGAACTTTATAGAGACATGTAAAATCTAGTTTTAAATAATAATAATAATAGTTATTAAAAAAATATCAACGGCACATCAAATACAATTTGAATAAAAATCGAATGCCTCTTTTCTATTTGCAGCTTTCTTAGGTAAATATCAACATTACATTTTTCCACAGGCTAAGACATTTGAAAATAACATAACAATGAGGTGGGCGGGGTTTAGGGGGGAGGCGGAGTTTGGTGGTTGCGGGGGAGAGGGGTGCATATAGCAGTGTTCTGGGAGAGTTAGTGCTGCAAGGGTTTCTGTGTATTTGTTCTGTTGTGTTTATGTTGTGCTAAGGCCAATCAATCAATCAATATTTATTTATATAGCCGTAAATCACAAGTGTCTCAAAGGCCTGCGCAAGCCACGACGACATCCTCGGTTCAGAGTCCACAAAAGGGCAAGGAAAAACTCCCAACCCAGTGGGTTGTGGTGTCTGGAAATGTGTTTGTCATTCTTGTTCGGTGTGGGCTCGAAGTGTGGCGCATATTTGTAACAGTGTTAACGTTGTTTATATGACCTGTACAGCTGTTGACCAAGTATGCCTTACATTCACTTGTGTGTGTACAAGCTGCATGTATTATGTGACTGGGCCGAACGCTAAAGGCAATGCCTTCTAGGCACGCCCCCAATATCGTTATCTGGGTGGAAATCAGGAGAAATTTGGGGGAATGGTTGCCCCGGGAAATTTTTGGGTCGGGCACTGAACTTCGGGAGTTTCCGATGGCAAGTATGACTATTAGCAGTGAACGCGGTATTATAGCGGCAGGCCAGCTCTAATGTTAATTTGTGTTAGAATACTCGTGTGTATATATTATCACACAACTTTAGCATGCTTAAAGTCCGTTGCTATAGTTATTAGCTATTGTGCTCAAGCTGCATTTGTTCTATCTGTGCAAGGACAAAACTTATTGTCTGAGTGGTGGCCTCAGCCTTTGTTTTAGCTCGATAACAGCCAAGGACTTCAAGGACCTCAACAGAGATAAGATGACAGCACGCGGACGAAGCAGAAACAAGTATAACACAAGGCCCCAAGCACGTTCCGTCACATATTGTGCGTACTGGACCTGCTTTGCATAATATATGTGACCACTCCTTTTAGAGGCGGCCTCAATGTTGACTGTGGAACTCCTGAATAAATAAGAGGGACGCTGGAGCTGAACCTTAGAGCGTAGGGCGAGACTGTGACTAAGTGTGCAGCTCCATGCGTTCTCCTCATGAGCTAAATTAAACTGTCTCTGCATGGTTCCTTGCTTCTTGTCTGTTTAATAGCTGTCATCTGTGTTTGAACCTGACACCTTAACAAAGATAAGACGACAGCACGCAGACGAAGAAGAGACAAGGCGAAATCACAAAGCCCCGGCACATTCCGTCACGTATTGTGCGTACTGGACCTGATTTTGCATAATATATGTGACCACTCCTTTTAGAGGCGGCCTCAGTGATGTTGATTGTGGAACTCTTGAATAAATAGAGGGACGCGGGAGTTGAACCGTAGAGCGTAGGGAGAGACTGTGACTAAGTGTGCAGCTCCATGCGTTCTCCTCATGAGCTAAATTAAACTGTCTCTGCATGGTTCCTTGCTTCTTGTCTGTTTAATAGCTGTCATCTGTGTTTGAACCTGACACCTTAACGAAGATAAGACGACAGCACGCAGACGAAGAAGAGACAAGGCGAAATCACAAAGCCCCGGCACATTCCGTCACGTATTGTGCGTACTGGACCTGCTTTTGCATAATATATGTGAGCACTCCTTTTAGAGGCGGCCTCAGTGATGTTGACTGTGGAACTCTTGAATAAATAGAGGGACGCGGGAGCTGAACCTTAGAGCGTAAGGCGAGACTGTGACTAAGTGTGCAGCTCCATGCGCTCTCCTCATGAGCTAAATGGAACTCTGTCTCTTCAAGGTTCCTTGCATCTTGTCTGTTTAATAGATGTCATCAGTGTTTGAACCTGACAACTCGTGAGTCACGGATGAGGAGATGCGGCTCCGTAAAGTGCGAATGCCATTAAAACAGTTAGGGCCATCTTTTGATAACTTCTTCCGTTCCCGTCCTTGCACGCTACACCGCTACAACAAAGATTACGGGGAGAAGACGCTGTCGAAGTGGAGGCACGTAAATAGGACATCATCTGTACAACATTTTCAGCCAAGAAACACCATTACATGTTATGTAGACCACAAGGAACCTTAGAGCGTAAGGCGAGACTGTGACTAAGTGTGCAGCTCCATGCGTTCTCCTCATGAGCTAAATAAAACTGTCTCTGCATGGTTCCTTGCTTCTTGTCTGTTTAATAGATTTCATCAGTGTTTGAACTTGACAACTAGTGAGTCAGGGATGAGGAGATGCGGCTCTGTAAAGTGCGAACGTCATTAAAACAGTTAGCGCCATCTTTTGATAACTTCTTCCGCTCCCGTCCTTGCACGCTACACCCCTACAACACAGATTACGGGGAGAAGACGCTGTCGAAGTGGAGGCACATAAATAGGACATCATCTGTGCAACATTTTCAGCCAAGAAACACCATTACATGTTATGTAGACCACAAGGAACCTTAGAGCGTAAGGCGAGACTATGACTAAGTGTGCAGCTCCATGCGTTCTCCTCATGAGCTAAATTGAACTCTGTCTCTGCATGGTTCCTTGCTTCTTGTCTGTTTAATAGATGTCATCAGTGTTTGAACTTGACAACTAGTGAGTCAGGGATGAGGAGATGCGGCTCTGTAAAGTGCGAATGTCATTAAAACAGTTAGCGCCATCTTTTGATAACTTCTTCCGCTCCCGTCCTTGCAAGCTACACCCCTACAACAAAGATTACAGGGAGAAGACGCTGTCGAAGTGGAGGCACGTAAATAGGACATCATCTGTGCAACATTTTCAGCCAAGAAACACCATTACATGTTATGTAGACCACAAGGAACCTTAGAGCGTAAGGCGAGACTATGACTAAGTGTGCAGCTCCATGCGTTCTCCTCATGAGCTAAATTGAACTCTGTCTCTGCATGGTTTCTTGCTTCTTGTCTAATTAATAGATGTCATCAGTGTTGGAACCTGATGCCTCAAGGGCCAAATGAAGTTACACGGCGGGCCAAATTTGGCCCGCGGCCCAGATTTGGACGCGCATGATGTAAATGATCTGAGCAACACGCCTTTTTTTAAACCAGTCCATCCCGAGCGGACCTTTTTTTAAACCAGTCCATCCCGAGCGGACATCACAAAGGCACACCCAGCAATGTGCATCAATAAATCATACACACACCACCTGCACGTCTTTAAAGATGACTTGTCAAAGAAAAAGTGCAGATTGGATGCGTTCATTCAAATGGAAATGTCTCACTCGGGACTACAAAGTAAACAAGTCCCGCATTCCCTTAAGAGAAGGAAGTGAGTGAAATGTGCAGGGACATGATTTATGGCGTGCGTTTATATAAACTCCGTTTCCATGTGAGTTGGGAAATTGTGTTAGATGTAAATATAAACAGAATACAATGATTTGCAAATCCTTTTCAAGTCATATTCAGTTGAATATGCTACAAAGACAACATATTTGATGTTCAAACTCATAAACGTTTTTTGTTGTTGCAAATAATCATTAACTTTAGAATTTGATGCCAGCAACACGTGACAAAGAAGTTGGGAAAGGTGGCAATAAATACTGATAAAGTTGAGGAATGCTCATCAAACACTTATTTGGAACATCCCACAGGTGTGCAGGCTAATTGGGAACAGGTGGGTGCCATGATTGGCTATAAAAACAGCTTCCCAAAAAAATGCTCAGTCTTTCACCAGAAAGGATGGGGCGAGGTACACCCCTTTGTCCACAACTGCGTGAGCAAATAGTCAAACAGTTTAAGAACAACCTTTCTCAAAGTGACATTGCAAGAAATTTAGGGATTTCAACATCTACGCTCCATAATATCATCAAAAGGTTCAGAGAATCTGGAGAAATCACTCCACGTAAGCGGCATGGCCGGAAACCAACATTGAATGACCGTGACCTTCGATGTATCAAAAACCGACATCACATTTTAAAGGATATCACCACATTGGCTCAAGAACAATTCAGAAAACCACTGTCACTAAATACAGTTGGTCGCTACATCTGTAAGTGCAAGTTAAAGCTCTACAATGCAAAGAAAAAACCATTTATCAACAACATCCAGAAACGCCGTCGGCTTCTCTGGGCCCGAGATCATCTAAGATGGACTGATGCAAAGTGGAAAGTGTTCTGTGGTCTGAAAAGTTCACATTTCAAATTGTTTTTGGAAATATTCGACATCGTGTCATCTGGACCAAAGAGGAAGCGAACCATCCAGACTGTTATCGACGCAAAGTGTAAAAGCCAGCATGTGTGATGGTATGGGGGTGCATTAGTGCCCAAGGCATGGGTAACTTACACATCTGTGGAGGCACCATTAATGCTGAAAGGTACATACAGCTTTTGGAACAACATATGCTGCCATCTAAGTGCTGTCTTTTTCATGGACGCCCCTGCTTATTTCAGCAAGACAATGCCAATCTCCCATGGAAAATGTGTGGCGCATTATGAAGCGTAAAATAGGACAACGGAGACCCCGGACTGTTGAAGGACTGAAGCTCTACATAAAACAAGAATGGGAAAGAATTCCACTTTCAAAGCTTCAACAATTAGTTTCCTCAGTTCCCAAACGTTTATTGAGTGTTGTTAAAAGAAAAGGTGATGTAACACAGTGGTGAACATGCCCTTTCCTAACTACTTTGGCACGTGTTGCAGCCATGAAATTCTATGTTAATGATTATTTGCAAAAAAAAATAAAGTTTATGAGTTTGAACATCAAATATGTTGTCTTTGTAGCATATTCAACTGAATATCTGTTTATATTTACCAACTTCACTGTTTTTCTACAAAAAACATAAAACTTACATACAGGTAGGGAAAGAGACGTTTTTGTTTGAAGTAAAAAAAAAAGCTCCCTGAGTATAGAAATGTCAAGAGTTTTATGAAAAGCATGCAGGAAAAAAAACATAAATCCATCAATGCTCTCAGTCTACTCGCTTGTTGAATATTTCTCCTCCGAATGTTGATTCATGGCCGCTGTGCTGCATACAACACACACAAAGCAGCCGCAAGCTACAAAAAAATGTTTTTAATTACTGAGGTTTTTATCAACAGGCAGACAAAGTAGTAACACTATTTAGTGGGAAAAAAAGCAAATAAAAATGAACGCGGCAGAAAACTAGCAAATAAAGACGAGAGTTACGGCGAATACGATAAGACAACAACTAAACACATGAATGAACCTGAAACCAAAAACCCCAAAAAACCCTCTGAGAGCAGTCTGGTCCCGCCTGCACATTGTGAAGTGAAGGGAATTATATTTATATAGCGCTTTTTCTCAAGTGACATAGTGACACCCAATATCTAAGTGACATTTAAACCAGTGTGGGTGGCACTGGGGGCAGGTGGGTAAAGTGTCTTGCCCAAGGACACAAGGGCAGTGACTAGGATGGCACAAGCGGGAATCGAACCTGCAACCCTCAAGTTGCTGGCACGGCCGCTCTACCAACCGAGCAATGCCGCGATTCAGATGTAATTAGACACATTTACTAGGATAATTCTGGAAAATCCCTTATCTGCTTATTGTGTTACTAGTGTTTTAGTGAGATTATATGGTACCTGAAAGTCGGAGGGGTGTGGCCACGGGTGTGGTGACCGCCAGTGTCGCTGGTGGGAGGAGGTAAGAGAGTCCGTAGCTGCAGGAGGACGCAAGCTCCGCTCATGTCTACGGTAAGAGCCGACTTATTACCACAATTTTCCCACCGAAACCTGCCTGTTGACATGTGGTCGGAAACCATGTTCGCTCGACCGCTCTGATCCATAGTAAAGCTGCACCAACCGAGCCATGCCGCCCCATAAACATGTTCTTTATCTGGACAATAACCAGGATCAGACACAATTTTTATTTCTTCCTCATCCCTTTTTATCTGAAAGTTTCATGATAATCAGCCTATGACTTTTTGACTTACTGTATGTTATTAACCAACTAACTAACTAACTAACTAGCTAACTAACTAACTAACTAACTGACAGACCAACAAAAACAATGTCATAGATGTCATACATCACATACAACAATGTCATAGATGTCA
Organism: Nerophis ophidion; assembly: GCF_033978795.1. Taxonomy (NCBI): domain Eukaryota; kingdom Metazoa; phylum Chordata; class Actinopteri; order Syngnathiformes; family Syngnathidae; genus Nerophis; species Nerophis ophidion. The sequence goes on from NC_084613.1 coordinate 87,279,359, forward strand.
TATATCACATACAACAATGTCATAGATGTCATATATCACATACAACAATGTCATAGATGTCATATATCACATACAACAATGTCATAGATGTCACATATCACATACAACAATGTCATAGATGTCATATATCACATACAACAACATCATAGATGTCATATATCACATACAACAATGTCATAGATGTCATATATCACATACAACAATGTCATAGATGTCATATATCACATACAACAACGTAATAGATGTCATATATCACATACAACAATGTCATAGATGTCACATATCACATACAACAACTTCATAGATGTCATATATCACATACAACAATGTCATAGATGTCATATATCACATACAACAATGTCATAGATGTCATATATCACATACAACAATGTCATAGATGTCATATATCACATACAACAATGTCATAGATGTCATATATCACATACAACAATGTCATAGATGTCATATATCACATACAACAATGTCATAGATGTCATATATCACATACAACAATGTCATAGATGTCACATATCACATACAACAATGTCATATATCACATACAACAATGCAATAGATGTCATATATCACATACAACAATGTCATATATCACATACAACAATGTAATAGATGTCATATATCACATACAACAATGTCATAGATGTCATATATCACATACAACAACGTCATAGATGTCATATATCACATACAACAATGTCATAGATGTCATATATCACATACAACAATGTCATAGATGTCATATATCACATACAACAACGTCATAGATGTCATATATCACATACAACAATGCAATAGATGTCATATATCACATACAACAATGTCATATATCACATACAACAATGTAATAGATGTCATATATCACATACAACAATGTCATAGATGTCATATATCACATACAACAACGTCATAGATGTCATATATCACATACAACAATGCAATAGATGTCATATATCACATACAACAATGTCATATATCACATACAACAATGCAATAGATGTCATATATCACATACAACAATGTCATATATCACATACAACAATGTAATAGATGTCATATATCACATACAACAATGTCATAGATGTCATATATCACATACAACAACGTCATAGATGTCATACATCACATACAACAATGTAATAGATGTCATATATCACATACAACAATGTCATAGATGTCATATATCACATACAACAATGTCATAGATGTCATATATCACAGACAACAATGTCATAGATGTCATATATCACATACAACAACGTCATAGATGTCATATATCACATACAACAATGTCATAGATGTCATATATCACATACAACAATGTCATAGATGTCATATATCACATACAACAATGTCATAGATGTCATATATCACATACAACAATGTCATAGATGTCATATATCACATACAACAATGTCATAGATGTCATATATCACATACAACAACGTCATAGATGTCATATATCACATACAGCAATGTCATAGATGTCATATATCACATACAACAATGTCATAGATGTCATATATCACATACAACAACGTCATAGATGTCATATATCACACAACAATGTCATAGATGTCATATATCACATACAACAAGGTCATAGATGTCATATATCACATACAACAATGTCATAGATGTCATATATCACATACAACAACGTAATAGATGTCATATATCACATACAACAATGTCATAGATGTCATATATCACATACAACAATGTCATAGATGTCATATATCACATACAACAATGTAATAGATGTCATATATCACATACAACAACGTCATAGATGTCATATATCACATACAACAATGTAATAGATGTCATATATCACATACAACAATGTCATAGATGTCATATATCACATACAACAATGTCATAGATGTCATATATCACATACAACAATGTCATAGATGTCATATATCACATACAACAATGTCATAGATGTCATATATCACATACAACAATGTCATATATCACATACAACAATGTCATAGATGTCATATATCACATACAACAATGTCATAGATGTCATATATCACATACAACAATGTCATAGATGTCATATATCACATACAACAATGTCATAGATGTCATATATCACATACAACAACGTCATAGATGTCATATATCACATACAACAATGTCATATATGTCATATATCACATACAACAACGTCATAGATGTCATATATCACATACAACAACGTCATAGATGTCATATATCACATACAACAACGTCATAGATGTCATATATCACATACAACAATGTCATAGATGTCATATATCACATACAACAATGTCATAGATGTCATACATCACATACAACAATGTCATAGATGTCATATATCACATACAACAATGTCATAGATGTCATATATCACATACAACAATGTCATAGATGTCATATATCACATACAACAATGTCATAGATGTCATATATCACATACAACAATGTCATAGATGTCATAGATGTCACATACAACAATGTCATAGATGTCATATATCACATACAACAATGTCATAGATGTCATATATCACATACAACAATGTCATAGATGTCATATATCACATACAACGATGTCATAGATATCCTCCCAGGACTCCTCCAGAATCCCCCAATGATAATCTGTTCATCGTTTATAATAATTTGCAGCAGCACCAGACCAAAACAAACAAAGAAAAAAAAATCCATAAAACGTATTTTCATTTCAGCTGTGCTACGTTGTAATAGTTTTTCATGATATTATGCAATCGTTTGTAGTCAAGGTTCATCTTCCTGTGACTGAACAGCAGCCATTACTCTCAGTCTTCCTCACAGTTCTGAGCGGGCACAAAACACAACCCTGAGAAGGCAAATAAGGTGGCCCGCCATGACTTTTTATGGCTCTGCCCAATGTGGCGTTTTTTTTTTTGTTTAGTTTTTTTTAACGACACCAGTGCGTCTCCTCGCAGTTCTCCATCCGCCATGGAAGCTAGCAGGCTGTTTAGCTTTTAATGGACTCTGCACGCCCGTGCCGCCGGGCGCTCGGCCAAATTGTCCCTCGCGGACTGAGCGGCGAGCGTCCGTCTCCAAATAACCAAACCCGATTCAGAGTGAGCGCGGCACTCTCTGTCTGCCGTTTTATCACCAATTCAAGCCCGCACCCCCATGCCTCCAACACGGGGGTCGCAGTGGGGCCAAAATCACTTGAATTTGTGCATAATTAGGGACCGAATGTCCTTTTGGGACAGAGGACACTACTGAATTTTTTGCGTTTTGTTCTTTCTTTCTTTCTTATTATTATTACGCAGCTTTGAGCTGTAATTTGACCCCCTTAACATGCTTCAAAACTCACCGAATTTGACACACCCATCAGGACTGGCAAACATTGCGATTTAATCAAAAAAACCTAACCCCAAAACTAAAAATTGTGCTCTAGCGCCCCCTAGGAAAAAAACAGACACAACTGCCTGTAACTTCCAGTAGGAATGTCGTAGCGACATGAAAAAAAAACTTCTATGTAGGTCTCACTTAGACCTATATTTAATACACCAACATCCTTCAGTAAAAATCAACAGGAAGTTTGCAATTCCCCCTTCAAAACAAAAGTTTTGTAAAAACACTCAACTTTGCCTCTTTGAGCTATAATTTGACCCTCTTAACATGCTTCAAACTCACCAAAGTGGACACACACATCAGAACTGGCAAAAATCGCGATCTAATGAAAAAAAAAAAACTAACCCCCATAACTCAAAATTGCACTCTAGCGCCCCCTAGGAAGAAAACACAGACAAAACTGCCTGTAACTTCCAGTAGGAATGTCGTAGCGACACGAAACAAAAACCTCTATGTAGGTATCACTTAGACCTAGATTTCATACACTAACATTCTTCAGCAAAACTTAACAGGGAGTTTGCAATTCCCCCTTCAAAACAAAAGTTTTGTAAAAACACTTACTTTTGCCTCTTTGAGCTGTAATTTGACCCTCTTAACATGTTTCAAAACTCACCAAATCAGGACTGGCGAGAATTGCAATTTAATCAAAAAAACCTAACCCCAAAACTAAAAATTGCGCTCTAGCGCCCCCTAGGAAGAAAACACAAACAAAACTGCCTGTAACTTCCAGTAGGAATGTCGTGGCGACACGAAACAAAAACTTCTATGTAGGTCTGTCTCACTTAGATCTAGATTTCATGCACTGACATTTTTCAGCAAAAATCAACAGGAAATTTGCAATTCCCCCTTCAAAACTAAAGTTTTGTAAAAACACTCACCTTTGCCTCTTTGAGCTGTAATTTGACCCTCTTAACATGCTTCAAAACTCACCAAACTAGACACACGCATCAGGACTGGCGAAAATTGCTATCTAAAAAAAAAAAATAACCACATAACTCAAAATTGCGCTCTAGCGCCCCCTAGGAATAAAACACAGACCAAACTGCTCCTAGGAAGAAAACAGAGACAAACCTGCCTATAACTTCCAGTAGGAATGTCGTGGCAACACGAAACCAAAACCTCTATGTAGGTCTCACTTAGACCTAGATTTCATACACTAACATTCTTCAGCAAATCTTAACAGGGAGTTTGCAATTCCCCCTTCAAAACAAAAGTTTTGTAAAAACACTTACTTTTGCTTCTATGAGCTGTAATTTCACCCCCTTAACATGTTTCAAAACTCACCAAATCAGGACTGGCGAGAATTGCAATTTAATCAAAAAAAACCTAACCCCAAAACTCAAATTTGCACTCTAGCGCCCCCTAGGAAGAAAACACAGACAAAACTGCCTGTAACTTCCAGTAGGAATGTCGTAGCGACACGAAACAAAAACCTCTATGTAGGTATCTCTTAGACCTAGATTTCATACACTAACATTCTTCAGCAAAACTTAACAGGGAGTTTGCAATTCCCCCTTCAAAACAAAAGTTTTGTAAAAACACTTACTTTTGCCTCTTTGAGCTGTAATTTGACCCCCTCAACATGCTTCAAAACTCACCAAACTAGACACACAAATCAGGATTGGCGAGAATTGCAATTTAATCAAAAAAATCTAACCCCAAAACTAAAAATTGCGCTCTATCGCCCCCTAGGAAGAAAACACAGACAAAACTACCTGTAACTTCCAGTAGGAATGTCGTACCGACATGAAACAAAAACTGCTATGTAGGTCTCACTTAGACCTAGATTTCATGCACTGACAGCCTTCAGCAAAAATCCACAGAAAGTATGCAATTCCCCCTTCAAAACAAAAGTTTTGTAAAAACACTCACCTTTGCCTCTTTGAGCTGAAATTTGACCCTCTTAACATGCTTCAAACTCACCAAACTGGACACACACATCAGGACTGGCAAAAATTGCGATCTAATCAAAAAAACTAACCCCAGAAACTCAAAATTGCGCTCTAGCGCCCCATAGGAAGAAAACACAGAACAAACTGCTCATAGGAAGAAAACACAGACAAAACTGCCTGTAACTTCCAGTAGGAATGTCGTAGCGACACGAAACAAAAACCTCTATGTAGGTCTCACTTAGACATAAATTTCATAAACCGACAAAAATAAACAGGAAGTTTGCAATTCCCCCTTCAAAACCAAAAACCGGTCACCTGTTTTCAAACATTATCTCCTCTGAGCGCGTTTGTCGTGTCGGCTTCAAACTACCACGGGAGAGAGATTGAACCCTTCTTATTAAAAGTTGATGAAAGAGTTTTTATTACTAGTACGGTTTTAATTTTATCAGCCTTCAAAGAACCGCTGCGCTGAAAAACATTTCTAAGATGGCCGCCGTGCGCTCACACAGAGAGCTAAACGTTTTTTTTTTGTTTTTCTTCGGGTTCGTTCTTCCAAGGATGCAGTCGGGCTCGGACACAGCGTGGAGGTAAGAAACAATGATTTATTAGTAAATAACACAGACTAGGAAACAGAAAAAGTTGCACGAGGCACAAAAGGGAAAACAAAAGCTACTAGCATGGGAGCTAGAGGAACAAAAAGCTTAGCGTGGAAGCTAGCAAGTAAACACTGTAGTGCAGGGGTCGGGAACCTTTTTGACTGAGAGAGCCATTAAAGCCAAATATTTAAAAATGTATTTCCGTGAGAGCCATATAATATTTTTAATAGATGTCATCAAACACTGATGACATCTATTAAACAGACAAGAAGCAAGGAATTAAACAGAGACAGGATTCAATTTAGCTCAATGAGGAGAAACAAGAGAATTCTACACCTCCTTCATTTGGACTTTCCCTGATTACAACAAACAAATGCGTGCATCTCTTATTCTTTTTAAAAACATTGTCATTCTTTACTGAAGCTAACCAATAATAAATCAAACGCTTTTGACTATTAATGCAACTTCTTGAAACAGGTGCGATAGAAACGGATGGATGGATTCAAATTCATGAGAACGTTTTACATTTTGGACATTATTTTTAACACTGCGATTACCACTTATGGTGTGAAGTGACGTGAAGTCAATTATGTTTATATAGCGCTTTTCTCTAGTGACTCAAAGCGCTTTACATAGTGAAACCCAATATCTAAGTTACATATTTAAACCAGTGTGGGTGGCACTGGGAGCAGGTGGGTAAAGTGTCTTGCCCAAGGACACAACGGCAGTGACTAGGATGGCAGAAGCAGGGATCGAACCTGCAACCCTCAAGTTGCTGGCACGGCCGCTCTACCAACCGAGCTAAGCAAGATTTATCTGAGAGCCGGATGCAGTCATCAAAAGAGCCATAGGTTCCCTACCCATGCTGTAGTGAAACAAAAACTGCGTGAAACACTAACTAGGAAGCGAGGATGAATGAAAAGGAAAGGCAGGTTTAAATAAAGAACGTAATCACAAGGCAGGTGCACCTCAAAAGTAAGGGGCAGGTGTAACTAATAAGCAACCATGGTGACAGAACAAACAGGAACTAAGGAAGTCAAACACTAACAGAAAATAATACAAAAACAGAACAAAACTAGAATAGCTTTGGCTGCTACCTCCGCTTATCTGGGCTTGGGTCGCGGGGGCAGCAGCCAAAGCAGTCCCGTCCATCGCTGCCTGCAGCTTTAATTATGTTTTTGTTATCTGATGACAAAAAAAGGCCAATCACATTTTTATTTTGTCCTCGCAGCTGTTGTGTTGGGATAACAAGGACCATCGGAGCCGTGTGCTGGTAAATATTAGTCCTGATAAGTCGGAGTAGTCCACCTTATAAATGTTATTTGCATTCAATTACACAACAAGTGTGCGGTCGACGAAAGTGTCCGACTTCATTAGTTGTGTCAACGCTTCAATCATTGCTTTGTTTGTCTGCTGCATGCTGATAAGGACAAACAGTGCAGATATTCCACAATTTGATACTCCGCCTGGACGCTCCACGTTCTGCGTGTTTTCCACTGTAATATCCTTTACTGGTCCGCAGGTTAGATTAGATTAGTGGTTTTTTTTTTTTTTAGATAACTGTATTTTTCTACGCATTTTCATTCGTCATGCACCTGCAAACTTATTTCAATAACCCCGGTGGTGTTGAACTACTTCTAATGTGATTAATACACAACCTAAAAGCAGTGACATTGGTATGTTGTGTCAATGGTAAATAAAAACCAAATAAATTCCTTTTCAACTCATATTCAATGGAATAGACCGCAAAGACAAGATACTGGAAAATGTTGTTATTTTTTGCTCATTTGGAGTTTTGATGCCTGTGGCATGTTTCAAAAAAGCTGGCACAGGTGGCAAAAAAGACCGAGGAAGTTGAGGAATGCTCATCAAACAGTTATTTGGAACATGCCACAGGTGTGCAGGCTAATTGGGAACAGGTGGGTGCCATGATTGGGCATAAAAGCAGCTTCAAAGAAATGCTCAGTCATTCACAAAGAAGGGTCACCTTCTTTGTGGGTCAAAAGGTTGGGAGAATTTGGAGAAATCACTGCACGTAAGCGATGATATTACGGACCTACCATCCCTCAAGCGGTACTGCATGAAAAAGCCACATCAGTGTGTAAAGGATATCACCACATGGGCTCAGGAACACTTCAGAAAACCATTGCCAGTAACTAAAGTTTGTCGCTACATATGTAACTGCAAGTTAAAACTCTACTATGCAAACTGAAAGCCATTTATCAACAACACCCAGAAACGCCACCAGCTTTGCTGGGGCCGAGCTCCTCTAAAATGGGCTGATGCAAAGTGTAAAAGTGTTCTGTGGTCTGACGAGTCCACATTTCAAATTGTTTTTAGAAACTGTGGATGTGGTGCTATCCAGACCAAAAAGAACCATCCGGATTGTTCTAGGCCAGGGGTGTCAAACTCAAACACAGAGTGGGCCAAACTTTAAAACTGAACAAAGCCGCGGGCCGAGGTTGAACAAATTAATCTTTTAATAGGGACCCAAACAAGTTTTTTTTAATTAAATATTGAACAAGCAAGGCTTATAAAACTTTATAGTGACATGCAAAATGTAGTTTGAAATAATAATAATAATAATAATAAAAACATATAAATAGCATATCAAATTAAAATTTAAATAAAAATTGAATGCCTCTTTTGTATTTGCAGCCTTTTGAGGTAAATATTAACATTAACTTTTTCCAGAGGCTAATACATTTGAAAATAAAATAATGACCAAATCAGCCATTCAGGGCTTTTATCAGTTAATGTCGGGGCTCAGGTGGGTGGGGCTAGGGGGGCGGGGTGGGTTGGTAGCAGGGAAGGGGGTGCATATTGTAGCGGTCCTGAGGAGTTAGTGCTGCAAGGGGATTTGGGTATTTGTTCTGTTGTGTTTATGTTGTGTTACGGTGCAGATGTTCTACTGAAATGTGTTAGTCATTCTTGTTTGGTGTGGGTTCACAGTGTGGCGCATATTTGTCAATGCCATTTGGCCCGCGGGCCAGAGTTAGACACCTATATTCTAGGTACAAAGTGTAAAAGCCAGCATGTGTGATGGTATGGGGGTGCATTAGTGCCCAAGGCATGGGTAACTTACACATCTGTGAAGGCACCATTAATGCTGAAAGGTACATACAGCTTTTGGAACAACATATGCTGCCATCTAAGCGCCGTCTTTTTCATGGACGCCCCTGCTTATTTCAGCAAGACAATGCCAAGCCACATTAAGCACGTGTTTGTAAAAAAAGAGTGCGGGTACATTCCTGGCCCGCCTGCAGTCCAGACCTGTCTCCCATGGAAAATGTGTGGCGCATTATGAAGCGTAAAATAGGACAGCGGAGACCCCGGACTGTTGAAGGACTGAAGCTCTACATAAAACAAGAATGGGAAAGAATTCCACTTTCAAAGCTTCAACAATTAGTTTCCTCAGTTCCCAAACGTTTATTAAGTGTTGTTAAAAGAAAAGGTGATGTAACACAGTGGTGAACATGCCCTTTCCCAACTACTTTGGCACGTGTTGCAGCCATGAAATTCTAAGTTAATGATTATTTGCAAAAAGAAATTAAGTTTATGAGTTTGAACATGAAATATGTTGTCTTTGTAGCATATTCAACTGAATATGGCTTGAAAAGGATTTGCAAATCATTGTATTCTGTTTATATTTACATTTAACACAATTTCCCAACTCATATGGAAACGGGGTTTGTATATGTTGTATTGTGATATGGCTTAAAAATATGGAGATATTAAAAAAATGCCATATCGCCTCAGCCCTAACTGTTACGTTGTGGATGCGCGAGGAGTTTCACCTCTCGATGCTAAGGACAGGAGCAGGCAGGAATGGAGGTAGGAGCAGGTTTTAATATCAATAACCAAAGTAACACTTGTACAAACGGAAATAAAAGGTGTGCCAACGCACGGAAAGCTATATGCTAAGACTAGCAACAGGCAGAGTTCAAAGTCCCAGGTGTTCTTAAATACAACACAAATAATTAAAAACAGGTGTGCGTAGTGAGTCCGTGCAGGAGGCGTAATTAGGTTGCCATGGTGACAATACAAAACAAGGAAGTGTAGCAACGGGATCGCCAAAACAGGATCAAAACATAGGAGAATACAAAAAAGGACATAACATGCTAGAGATGTGGGATCTGGAAGCCGGATCACAACATTAACCGCTCTATTATGACATCGCAGAGTGTACTGTGATTGCTTTTGGTGAGTTTGGGACATTCATGCGTGACTATTAGGTGTTATGACTATTAGCTGTTGTGCCTCTCCAAATGTTTTCCAACTACTGATGTCGTTTTTCATCCTCCTCACAACTTGCACTTGACGTACTGATTTTTTTTTACAATGATGTCATCAGCACTTTTGAAGGTGACTCACCAGTATATATATATATATATATATATATATATATATATATATATATATAATATATATATATATGTATATATATATATATATATATATATATATATATACCTATGCTTAAAAGAGAAACTGTTTATTATATATCATCCAGATCTATCATCCCTCAACAAGCGCAGTGAAATCATTTCTGTGGCGGCATGTTGAAATGATTTCACTGCGCTTGTTGACGGATGTCAGATCTGGATGATATACAATAAACAGTTTCTCTTTTAAGCATAGGTTGCATCTTTTATTACCACTGTTGTAAGGTGTGCTGGATGCAAGAATTTGCCATGTTATTGAATATCCAACATTATTGTCTTTGAGGTTCCAAATGTGCTGGCTGAGTTCTGTAGGATTCCGCAAAGTCTGGTTTCTAAAGGAGGCCTTGTGATTATTCCATCTTCGGTTAATCCTACGTACGTGTCGGAGGTGTTAATGTCCTTGCGTGTTACCTTTGCTTGGTAAACGACTGATGTCTGTAAGCACCCCCCGTTGAGAGGGCAATCAGGTTTCTTGCGACAGTTACATTCGGTTTCTAAGGAATGTAACTGTCGCAAGAAACCTGATTGCCCTCTCAACGCCTACGCCTACGCCTGCCTGTACCCACCCACTCTGTGCCCTATATAAACCATTGTATGTGAATGCTGCCATTAAAATCTCCTGATGATTGAGGGAACCCCTCATGAAACACTTCTGTAGAGATGAAGTAGTCTTGGGGTTTTTCCCACACCTACATATTGCGCTCTACCACGGTATCGAGCACTATTCTCTGGAAAATCCAATCAAGATATATATATATATATATATATATATATATATATATATATATATATATATATATATATATATATATATATATATATATATGTGTGTGTGTGTATATAGATATAGATATAGATATTAGGGTGTGCTTTGCTTCCTTTTTGGACTACAAACAAAGCTCATGATGAGGGTTGGAATCAGGTTGTGGTGGGGGGGCCAGTGTTCTAAAACAACAAACACAAAAAACAACAACCCTCCAGTGAACACATGAATATTTCACCAGGTGCAACAGCAAAGAAGAAGAAATAGAAGGCGAGGCTGTAAAAAAAATGTTTAAGATGAAAGATGGAATACAAGACTGATGGTGGTTTCATATTCGCACTTGTGAATAGGCCCGATTGTAGTATGTGGTGTGTGTGTGTGTGTGTGTGTGTGTGTGTGTGTGTTTGTCTTTTGATGCTGAGGAGAGGTGTTTGTGTGTCTGTAGGATGGGTTTTCTCAGCAGGGTGCAAATCTTATTTCAAAGACCATAAACTCAGAATAATGTAAGCCCAACTTGTAAAGTCCACACACCAACAGCATTTCTATGGAAACAAACATTTCCTCCTCCACTTTCCGACGCCGGCCTTCAAAGCAGTTTCATGCACGTCGAAGCGCTGCCGCCGCCCGCCGCAGGGTTTTGTTCACGCCATCCAGCGGCCTGAAAAAAAAACCTGAAGAAAATCGGAAAAACGGCAAAAAAAGGGGGAAAAAAAAAAAAGAGGTTGCCTACAGCCGCAATTGTCAATGATATTTGGTTTTGCAGACTTTAGGAGACTCTGTGTTGGATTGAATATTGATATTAATATTGAATATTGATATTAATATTTCTCAGACATTCGTGGGCGGTATAGCTCGGTTGGTAGAGTGGCCGTGCCAGCAACTTGAGGGTTGCAGGTTCGATTCCCGCTTCCGCCATCCTAGTCACTGCCGTTGTGTCCTTGGGCAAGACACTTTACCCACCTGCTCCCAGTGCCACCCACACTGCTTTAAATGTAACTTAGATATTGGGTTTCACTATGTAAAGCGCTTTGAGTCACCAGAGAAAAGCGCTATATAATTCACTTCACATTATGGTTTTTCCATTTTTTAAGGATTCGGGCAAGTTATTTTTTTTCTCTCTTTTTGTGTGCAATGTGAAAAGTGTGATTTAAGTGTACAAGTGTACAGAATGATGACGAGTACGCATGACGTCACGGACTGTAAGGACACCAGTGGTCCCCAACCACCGGGCCGCGGCCCGGTACGCCGTGGCCCGATTGGTACCGGGCCGCAGAATAATTTTGTATTCATTTTTATTTAAAAAAAAAGGAAAAAAAAAACTATATATGTATGTATATATATATTTTTTATTTATTAAATCAACATAAAAAAAACACAATATACACTTACAATTAGTGCACCAACCGCAAAAACCTCCCTTCTTCATGACAAAGAAAAAAATAAAAATAAAAAATGGATTCCCCCCGCCCCCCCGCCCCGGGCCGCGGGACAAATTATTAAGCGTTGACCGGTCCGCGGATACAAAAAGGTTGGGGACCACTAAGGACATATTAGCGCAGCCCCATTTGCGGCAAAAAGTCGTCTCTTTTCATCGCGCAATTAAACAGTATTCTGGACATCTGTGTTGCTGAATCTTTTGCAATTTGTTCAATTAATAATGGAGACGTCAAAGAAGAATGCTGTAGGTGGGAAGCTTTAGCTTTTAGCCACACAAACACGCTGTGTTTCCTTGTTTAAAATTCCCGGAGGTGAAGCTTTACTATGGATCAGAGCGGTCGAGCGAGGTTTCGGTGAGAAAGTTGTGGTAAAAAGTCGCCTCTTACCGGAGTTCAGCTGAGCTTGTGCCGTCCATACAGCTTCATAATAATAATAATAATAGATTTTATTTGTAAAAAGCACTTTACGTTGAGCAAACAACCTCAAAGTCCCACAGTGTAAAAAAAATAGTAACAATAAAAATAAATAAAATATAAAACTAGAAACAGCCCAAAGGCTACAACCAGCATGCATGTTTATAGAAAGGCTTTTTTTAAAAGATGGGTTTTTAAGCCTTTATTAAAAGCATCCACAGTCTGAGGTGCCCTCAGGTGGTCAGGGAGAGCGTTCCACAGACTGGGAGCAGCGGAGCAGAAAGCCCGGTCTCCCATTGTTCGAAGCTTTGTCCGTGGAGGTTGGAGGAGGTTAGCCTGTATGGAGCGGACTTCCCTCAGACACTGGCGTCAAGACACCCGTGGACACACCCCTCCGACTATCAGGTACTATTTAATCTCACTAAAACACTAGCAACACAATAGAAAGATGAGGGATTTCCCAGAATTATCCTAGTAAATGTGTCTAAAAACATCTGAATTCGTCCCAATGCAATCGACTTTTTTTTTTTCTAGTCCTTCGCTATCAATATCGTCATCCACGAGTCTTTCGTCCTCGCTCAAATTAATGGGGAAATTGTCGCTTTCTCGGTCCGAATCGCTCTAGCTGCTGGTGGCCATGATTGTAAACAATGTTCAGATGTGAGGAGCTCCACAACCCGTGACGTCACACGCACATCGTCTGCTACTTCCGGTACAGGCAAGGTTTTTTTATTAGCGAGCAAAAGTTGCAAACTTTATCCTCTATGTTCTCTACTAAATCCTGTCAGCAAAAATATCGGGAAATGATGAAGTATGACACATAGAATGGAGCTGCTATCCCCGTTTAAATAAGAAAGTCTCATTTTAGGCCTTTAAGACTCTTAATTCAGTTTCAGCACGCCTTGGTATCCGTGGAGCGGGTAGGGAAGGACTTCCACAGACGTCCCCTCACGTCCAGCTAATCAGAATCCCCCCCCCCCCCCCCGGCTTTTAGGTTGCGTCCAAGGTTGCTAATTTGCGTGAGAAAAAGGCCGCGTGTTTGATTTTTTGCAGCAGCAAAATAAACGCTGACTTTCCGCCGGTCAGCTCGCTGGCCTGCTTATCTTGCATTCTTCCTCCGCAGATGCCGCCGCGCCGGCAGAGGCAACTTTTACCTGAGAGCGGCAGAAAAAAGGAAGAGGAGCAGGAGCGAGGGTAAGCTGCATGCTGATGCTCGCGGGTCTTTGCAGGCCAAAGTTGGCAGGTCTGAAAACGGCGTACGTGTGTCGGATAAACATCAACGTGTACCACAGTGGACCATGGAATTGGTTTTAGGTCTTTTGAGGGCATTTTCTACGCCAGGGGTAGGAAATCTATGGCTCTAGAGCCAGATGTGGCTCTTTTGATGACTGCATCTGGCTCTCAGATAATTACATTTATATAGCGCTTTTCTCTAGTGACTCAAAGCGGAATGGCGGAAGCGGGAATCGAACCTGGAACCCTCAGGTTGCTAGCAGGGCCACTTTCCTAACCGAGCTTTGCCGAGTAACCGTGTAATACTCTTCCATATCAGTAGGTGGCAGCCGGAAGCTAATTGCTTTGTAGATGTGGGAAACAGCGGGAGGCAGAGTGCAGGTAAAAAGGTGTGGAATGTAGAAAACCAGGGGTAGGGAACCTATGGCTCTAGAGCCAGATGTGGCTCTTTTGATGACTACATATGGCTCTCAGATAATTACATTTATATAGCGCTTTTCTCTAGTGACTCAAAGCGGAATGGGGGAAGCGGGAATCGAACCTGGAACCCTCAGGTTGTTAGCATGGCCGCTCTCCTAACCGAGCTTTGCCGAGTAACCGTGTAATACTCTTCCATATCAGTAGGTGGCAGTCGGAAGCTAATTGCTTTGTAGATGTGGGAAACAGCGGGAGGCAGGGTGCAGGTAAAAAGGTGTGGAATGTAGAAAACCAGGGGTAGGGAATCTATGGCTCTACAGCCAGATGTGGCTCTTTCGATGACTACATATGGCTCTCAGAGAATTACATTTATATAGCGCTTTTCTCTAGTGACTCAAAGCGAAATGGCGGAAGCGGGAATCGAACCTGGAACCCACAGGTTGCTAGCACGGCCACTCTCCTAACCGAGCTTTGCCGAGTAACCGTGTAATACTATTCCATATCAGTAGGTGGCAGTCGGAAGCTAATTTCTTTGTAGATGTGGGAAACAGCGGGAGGCAGAGTGCAGGTAAAAAGGTGTCGAATGTAGAAAACCAGGGGTAGGGAACCTATGGCTCTAGAGCCAGATGTGGCTCTTTTGATGACTACATATGGCTCTCAGATAATTACATTTATATAGCGCTTTTCTCTAGTGATTCAAAGCGGAATGGCGGAAGCGGGAATCGAACCTGGAACCCTCAGGTTGCTAGCACGGCCACTCTCCTAACCGAGCTTTGCCGAATAACCGTGTAATACTCTTCCATGTCAGTAGGTGGCAGTCGGAAGCTAATTGCTTTGTAGATGTGGGAAACAGCGGGAGGCAGGGTGCAGGTAAAAAGGTGTCGAATGTAGAAAAACCAGGGGTAGGGAATCTATGGCTCTAGAGCCAGATGTGGCTCTTTTGATGACTGCCCCACTGATGGAGGGAGCTGCCATGCAAGGCGCTAACCAGCACTCATCAGGAGCAAGGGTGCAGTGTCTTGCTCTGGACACAACGGACGTGACGAGGTTGGTACTAGGTGGGGGTTGAACCAGGGGCCCTCAGAGTGCGCACGGCCACTCTACCACTGCGCCACGCAAAAAATTATACTGAATATTGACACATTTTTATTATTTTTTGGACCAAAACCCTTTGGGGTCCCTGATATCAAGCCTGAGTGGAGGCCGAAATGCATCATTTTGATACATATATTGTATTGGTTTTTAAAATAAAAAATATAAAAATGGGCCCCACTTGCTTTGATTTTTCAATGTGCGGCCCTCAGTGGATAAAGTGTGTGAAATGTGAAGTGAAGTGAAATATATTTATATAGCGCTTTTCTCTAGTGACTCAAAGCGCCCCACACAGCGAAACCCAATATCCAAGCCACATCCAAACCAGTATGGGTGGCACTGGGAGCAGGTGGGTAAAGTGTCTTGCCCAAGGACACAACAGCAGCGACCAGGACGGCAGAAGCGGGAATCGAACCTGCAACCCTCAAGTTGCCGGCACGGCCACTCCACCAACCGAACCACACCCCTGATTTAAATACCGCACCACCTCATCAATCAATCAATCAATCAATGTTTACTTATATATATATATATATATATATATATATATATATATATATATATATGGAGTGCCATCTCCGGGTTGGGGAGGAGACCCTGCCCCAAGTGGAGGAGTTCAAGTACCTAGGAGTCTTGTTCACCAGTGAGGGAAGAGTGGATGGTGAGATCGACAGGCGGATCAGTGCGGCGTCTTCAGTAATGCGAACGTTGTATCGATCCGTTGTGGTGAAGAAGGAGCTGAGCCGGAAGGCAAAGCTCTCAATTTACCGGTCGATCTACGTTCCCATCCTCACCTATGGTCATGAGCTTTGGGTCATGACCGAAAGGATAAGATCACGGGTACAAGCGGCCCAAATGAGTTTGGGTCTCTCCCTTAGAGATAGGGTGAGAAGCTCTGCCATCCGGGAGGAACTCAAAGTAAAGCCGCTGCTCCTCCACATCGCCTTCCGGCTCAGCTCCTTCTCCACCACAACGGATCGGTACAACGTCCGCATTACTGAAGACGCCGCACCGATCCGCCTGTCGATCTCACCATCCACTCTTCCCTCACTCGTGAACAAGACTCTTAGGTACTTGAACTCCTCCACTTGGGGCAAGATCTCCTCCCCAACCCAGAGATGGCACCCCACCCTTTTCCGGGCGAGAACCACGGACTCGGACTTGGAGGTGCTGATTCCCTAACCCTTACCCATAGAGGTCGGGTTAATTGCGAGCTGGGCGGCAGCCAAAGGCAGGGTACTTGGCGGTCCGATCCTCAGTTCCATAAGCCTTATAACCCGGTGCGGAATAAGTCTGGTTGTGCTTACTGAGCTTGAAGCAATTTTATCTGGTACATGTTGCAATGATAAGTGTGACCAGTGGATGGCAGTCACACATAAGAGACATGCGTAGATTGCAAGATGACACCAGTAAACAACACCAAAACTTTAAATGTTCCATTGAGAATATGGAACATTACATACGGCGCTGAAAAATCCGTCAAAATCTGTCCTGGGTCTTCCCCGTGGCCTCCTACCAGCTGGACGTGCCCTAAACACCTCCCTAGGGAGGCGTTCGGGTGGCATCCTGACCAGATGCCCGAACCACCTCATCTGGCTCCTCTCCATGTGGAGGAGCAGCGGCTTTACTTTGAGTTCCTCCCGGATGGCAGAGCTTCTCACCCTATCTCTAAGGGAGAGACCCAAACTCATTTGGGCCGCTTGTACCCGTGATCTTATCCTTTCGGTCATGACCCAAAGCTCATGACCATAGGTGAGGATGGAAACGTAGATCGACCGGTAAATTGAGAGCTTCGCCTTCCGGCTCAGCTCCTTCTTCACCACAACGGATCGATACAACGTCCGCATTACTGAAGACGCCGCACCGATCCGCCTGTCGATCTCCCCATCCACTCTTCCCTCACTCGGGAACAAGACTCCTAGGTACTTGAACTCCTCCACTTGGGGCAAGATCTCCTCCCCAAACCAGAGATGGCACTCCACCCTTTTCCGGGCGGGAACCATGGACTCGGACTTGGAGGTGCTGATTCCCTAACCCTAACCCATAGAAGTCGGGTTAATTGCGAGCTGGGCGGCAGCCAAAGGCAGGGTACTTGGCGGTCCGATCCTCAGTTCCATAAGCCTTATAACCCGGTGCGGAATAATTCTGGTTGTGCTTACCGAGCTTGAAGCAATTTTATCTGGTACATGTTGCAATGATAAGTGTGACCAGTGGATGGCAGTCACACATAAGAGACATGCGTAGATTGCAAGATGACACCAGTAAACAACACCAAAACTTTAAATGTTCCATTGAGAATACGGAACATTACACACAGGGGAACGTAGATCGACCGGTAGATCGATCGGTAAATTGAGAGCTTCGCCTTCCGGCTCAGCTCCTTCTTCACCACAACGGATCGATACAACGTCCGCATTACTGAAGACGCCGCACCGATCCGCCTGTCGATCTCACCATCCACTCTTCCCTCACTCGTGAACAAGACTTCTAGTTACTTGAACTCCTCCACTTGGGGCAAGGTCTCCTCCCCAACCCGGAGACGGCACTCCACCCTTTTCTGGGCGAGAACCATGGACTCGGACTTGGAGGTGCTGATCCTCATTCCGGTCGCTTCACACTCGGCCGCGAACCGAAATGATCCCATGATCAAAAAACAGAAAAGTGCGTACAGCAAACACGAATACGCTTGACTGGTCCTAACGAGCCTCGCCAGCGTCCTGATGTCATCCCTCATCGCCGTGTGTGTGTGTGTGTGTGGGGGTGGGGGGGGGGTGTTCGTCAGCCAGCGTTAGCGCTGAGCGCACCGCTGGCGTCGGCGAGGGCTGTCATCTCAGCGAGACGCCTCGCCGTCTTTTGTCAGCCGCTCCTTTGATGCTCTGGTTGGCGGAGCGGGAAGACGCTGACAACAAAGACCCCGGAAGTCACGGCTTCTTCTTCTTCTTCAGCACTATTTAGGATTAGGACGGCAGATGCCATTCATCAAGGCGCGAAGCGGTGTACAAATATTAATGCAAATGCTGGTGCCTGTGACGCGGCGCGTCAAGGGGACCACGGCGGGGATTGATATCAGCCCGTGGAGAGATGCTAATCTTACTTATTATTACTATCGCGTTTTCGCTCCTGCCTCCCGCGGCGTTTATTGAGATTAGGCCGCGCATCTGTCGTCGACGTGCTCGCCGCGTCACGGAGGCGGCGTGGACGGCCGGCGGTAATCATCGTCCCAGCGTGTCGGGGAGGAATCGGGTCTGGATTGTGGAGAAAAGAAGCTCCTTGATGGTGCGAGCACAGGAGATGACAACATGATTTAGTTTCCCTGAGCTCTGTCGCGACGTGACTTGATGTCAGGAGGAGTTGGCCTGCAGGGACGACGTCACGTCTGTAATGTGACGTCTGATGCTCGGGGTCCGGCTGGTACGTCGGGTCCATCATACTCATGCTTGCCAACCTTGAGACCTCCGATTTCGGGAGGTGGGGCGGGGGTGTGGTTATGAGGCGAGGAGTATTTAGCTAGAATTCACCAAGTCAAGTATTTCCTTGAATTGCTAATGAATTTAAAACCTCCTCTCACTCCGACACTTACCAAAGGGATGCGGTAAAAGTAAGCATGAGTTAATTATTCTAAAACCTCTTCTCACTCCGACACTTACCAAAGGGATGCGGTAAAAGTAAGCATGAGCTAATTATTTTAAAACCTCCTCTCACTCCGACACTTACCAAAGGCATGCGGTAAAAGTAAGCATGAGCTAATTATTTTAAAACCTCCTCTCACTCCTGCGCTTACCAAAGGCATGCGGTAAAAGTAAGCATGAGCTAATTATTTTAAAACCTCCTCTCACTCCTGCACTTACCAAAGGCATGCGGTAAAAGTAAGCATGCGCTAATTATTTTAAAACCTCTTCTCACTCCGACACTTACCAAAGGGATGCGGTAAAAGTAAGCATGAGCTAATTATTCTAAAACCTCTTCTCACTCCGACACTTACCAAAGGCATGTCAAACTTCTGTCCGGGCGAGGATGACAAGACTCCAAATACACATCACTGGCATGAAACTAGAAAGTTCCGACATGTCCTCTGCGTTACTGCTACTTACAGCAGTGGTGCCCAATCCTTTTTGTATCTGCGGACCGGTCAACGCTTAATAATTTGTCCCCCGGCCCGGGGGGGGGGGGGGGGTTAAGAGGGGAGGAGTATTTAGCTAGAATTCACCAAGTCAAGTATTTCCTTGAATTGCCGCCGGAACGCTAATGAATTTAAAACCTCCTCTCACTCCGACACTTACCAAAGGCATGCGGTAAAAGTAAGCATGAGCTAATTATTCTAAAACCTCTTCTCACTCCGGCACTTACCAAAGGGATGCGGTAAAAGTAAGCATGAGCTAATTATTCTAAAACCTCTTCTCACTCCTGCACTTACCAAAGGGATGCGGTAAAAGTAAGCATGAGCTAATTATTCTAAAACCTCTTCTCACTCCGACACTTACCAAAGGGATGCGGTAAAAGTAAGCATGCGCTAATTATTTTAAAACCTCTTCTCACTCCGACACTTACCAAAGGCATGTCAAACTTCTGTCCGGGCGAGGATGACAAGACTCCAAATACACATCACTGGCATGAAACTAGAAAGTTCCGACATGTCCTCTGCGTTACTGCTACTTACAGCAGTGGTGCCCAACCTTTTTGTATCCGCGGTCCGGTCAATGCTTAATAATTTGTCCCGCGGCCCGGGGGTGTGGTTAAGAGGGGAGGAGTATTTAGCTAGAATTCACCAAGTCAAGTATTTCCTTGAATTGCTAATGAATTTAAAACCTCCTCTCACTCCGACACTTACCAAAGGCATGCGGTAAAAGTAAGCATGCGCTAATTATTCTAAAACCTCTTCTCACTCCGGCACTTACCAAAGGGATGTCAAACTTCTGTCTGGGCGAGGATGACAAGACTCCAAATACACATCACTGGCATGAAACTAGAAAGTTCCGACATGTCCTCTGCGTTACTGCTACTTACAGCAGTGGTGCCCAACCTTTTTGTATCCGCGGACCAGGTCATCGCTTAATAATTTGTCCCCAATTTGCGGCTAAAAGTCGTCTCTTTTCATCGCGCAATTAAACAGTATTCTGGACATCTGTGTTGCTGAATCTTTTGCGATTTGTTCAATTAATAATGGAGACGTCAAAGAAGAAAGCTGTAGGTGGGAAACTTTAGCTTTTAGCCACACAAACACACTGTGTTTCCTTGTTTAAAATTCCCGGAGGTGAAGCTTTACTATGGATCAGAGCGGTCTTTGTCATGAAAAATTTAGTTTTTTGTGGTTGGTGCACTATTTGTAAGTGTATATAGTGTTTTTTATGTTGATTTAATAAAAATAAAAACAATAAAAAATAAAAAAAATAAATAAATAAATAGGGCTTCACGGTGGCAGAAGGGTTAGTGCGTCTGCCTCACAATACGAAGGTCCTGCAGTCCTGGGTTCAAATCCAGGCTTGGGATCTTTCTGTGTGGAGTTTGCATGTTCTCCCCGTGAATGCGTGGGTTCCCTCCGGGTACTCCGGCTTCCTCCCACCTCCAAAGACATGCACCTGGGGATAGGCCCCTCCCACCTCCAAAGACATGCACCTGGGGATAGGCCCCTCCCACCTCCAAAGACATGCACCTGGGAAAAGGCACCTCCCACCTCCAAAACACATGCACCTGGGGATAGGCCCCTCCCACCTCCAAAGACATGCACTTGGGGATAGGCCCCTCCCACCTCTAAAGACATTCACCTGGGGATAGGCCCCTCCCACCTCCAAAGACATGCACCTGGGGAAAGGCCCCTCCCACCTCCAAAGACATGCACCTGGGGATAGGCCCCTCCCACCTCTAAAGACATGCACCTGGGGATAGGCCCCTCCCACCTCCAAAACACATGCACCTGGGGATAGGTTGATTGGCAACACTAAATGGTCCCTAGTGTGTGAATGTTGTCTGTCTATCTGTGTTGGCCCTGCGATGAGGTGGCGACTTGTCCAGGGTGTACCCCGCCTTCCGCCCGATTGTAGCTGAGATAGGCGCCAGCGCCCCCCGCGACCCCAAAAAGGGAATAAGTGGTAGAAAATGGAAATTCCTGATTGTAGCTGAGATAGGCGCCAGCGCCCCCCGCTACCCCAAAAAGGGAATAAGCGGTAGGAAATGGATGGATGGATGGATAATTCTTCTGTGGTACCAATCGGGCCACAGCCCGGTGGTTGGGGACCATTGACTCACAGGACCGGATTGGATTAGTCGGAAGTACAAGCATAGCTCGGTTGGTAGAGCGGCCGTGCCAGCAACTTGTGGGTTGCAGGTTCGATTCCCGCTTCCGCCATCCTAGTCACTGCCGTTGTGTCCTTGGGCAAGACACTTTACCCACCTGCTCCCAGTGCCACCCACACTGCTTTAAATGTAACTTAGATATTGGGTGTCACTATGTAAAGCGCTTTGAGTCACTAGAGAAAAGCGCTATATAAATATCATTCACTTGACAAAGAAATAGTTCAGGTTGTATTTCTCCCGAGTGCAATTCTTCACCACTGGGCTACTTCCTATTTGTTATGATAAAAACCATATTGAAGACGGCCATCAGAGAGTCTTCTAGAAATAATCAGGAAGGATGCAGACTTTCATTGATACTAAAGAAACTATGGACTGGACTTTCACACTATTATGTTAGATCCACTATGGACTGGACTCTCACACTATTATGTTAGATCCAGTATGGACTGGACTCTCACACTATTATGTTAGATCCAGTATGGACTGGACTCTCACACTATTATGTTAGATCCAGTATGGACTGGACTCTCACAATATTATGTTAGATCCACTATGGACTGGACTCTCACACAACTCTGTTAGATCCACTATGGACTGGACTCTCACACTATTATGTTAGATCCACTATGGACTGGACTCTCATTATTATGTTAGATCCACTATGGACTGGACTCTCACACTATTATGTTAGATCCACTATGGACTAGACTCTCACACTATTATGTTAGATCCACTATGGACTGGACTCTCACTATTATGTTAGATCCACTATGGACTGGACTCTCACACTATTATGTTAGATCCACTATGGACTGGACTCTCACACTATTATGTTAGATCCACTATGGACTGGACTCTCACTATTATGTTGGATCCACTATGGACTGGACTCACACTATTATGTTAGATCCACTATGGACTGGACTCACACTATTATGTTAGATCCACTATGGATTGGACTCTCACTATTATGTTAGATCCACCATGGACTGGACTCTCACACTATTATGTTAGATCCACTATGGACTGGACTCTCACTATTATGTTAGATCCACTATGGACTGGACTCTCACTATTATGTTAGATCCACTATGGATTGGACTCTCACTATTATGTTAGATCCACTATGGATTGGACTCTTACTATTATGTTAGATCCACTATGGACTGGACTCTCACACTATTATGTTAGATCCACTATGGACTGGACTCTCACACTATTATGTTAGATCCACTATGGACTGGACTCTTACTATTATGTTAGATCCACTATGGACTGGACTCTCACACTATTATGTTAGATCCACTATGGACTGGACTCTCACTATTATGTTAGATCCACTATGGACTGGACTCACACTATTATGTTAGATCCACTATGGACTGGACTCTCACTATTATGTTAGATCCACTATGGATTGGACTCACACTATTATGTTAGATCCACTATGGACTGGACTCTCACTATTATGTTAGATCCACTATGGACTGGACTCTCACTATTATGTTAGATCCACTATGGATTGGACTCACACTATTATGTTAGATCCACCATGGACTGGGGTCACCCACATCTGCGGTCCCTTCCAAGGTTTGTCATTGTCCCATTGAGTTGAGTTTTTTCTTGCCCTGATGTGGGATCTGAACCGAGGATGTCGTTGTGGCTTGTGCAGCCCTTTGAGACACTTGTGATTTAGGGCTATATAAATAAACATTGATTGATTGATTTATATTTTTTTGCGCTGATTAATTGTTTGAGTGTTTTAAATAATGCACACTTGGTCCGTCCTGATACTAATATTTTGGTACCGGTAAAATTAGCTTTAATTTTAATAGAAAATCTTAATCTTATACATACCGTATTTTTCGGACTATAAGGCGTACTAAAAGAGAGTCGTGGGCCACAAGATTTTGGTTTAGCAGTCCGAGGGCGGTCCTACGCCGCCGATACAAGACAGGCGAGCGATGGAAGTCATTTTCGAGCCGGCGTGGTCAAGGATGAGAGCGGCGCGGAACCCCGGCCCAGAATGGATGAGCTCGGCGCCACTAAAGGACCCGCCTGGTTTCAGCCCAGCGCACTCGCTCCAAAGGGCCTTTCATTCATCTCCATGAGCGTCCAAATGAAGAGTCTGGAGAGCGAGCGACCGCCAGCACGGTGCCGGCATGAAAAGGAGCTAATTAGGGAAGTGGCGGGGAAAATGTGGAGCAAGAGTGAAAGAAGGGGAATGAAAAAAAAAAGTCTATTAATCGCAATCTGGGCCGAGGGATGTTTGACAAATGAAGCGGGAATTGTTGGCTGATGTGATGGAGAGTTCAGTGGGAGGCTGAGGCCGTCTGGGCCGAGGACAGGAACCACACCGAAGAAAGTGCAGACCACTAGTCTGGATGTTTGGGTAACCGTGAAAAGGAGAGTGGGGACCGGGACTAAGAAAGAGTTGATGGGAACTTGGTTCTGGATCACTTGTTTCATCTTTACTGGCAACATTCTAGTGCTGCTTCTAGAACTAATCAGGAAGGATGCAGACTTTCATTGATACTAAAGAAACTATGGACTGGACTTTCACACTATTATGTTAGATCCACAATGGACTGGACTCTCACTATTATGTTAGATCCACTATGGACTGGACTCTCTCACTATTATGTTAGATCCACTATGGACTGGACTCTCACACTATTATGTTAGATCCACTATGGACTGGACTCTCACTATTATGTTAGATCCACTATGGACTGGACTTTCACTATTATGTTAAATCCACTATGGACTGGACTCTCACTATTATGTTAGATCCACTATGGACTGGACTTTCACACTATTATGTTAGATCCACAATGGACTGGACTCTCACTATTATGTTAGATCCACTATGGACTGGACTCTCTCACTATTATGTTAGATCCACTATGGACTGGACTCTCACACTATTATGTTAGATCCACTATGGACTGGACTCTCACTATTATGTTAGATCCACTATGGACTGGACTTTCACTATTATGTTAAATCCACTATGGACTGGACTCTCACTATTATGTTAGATCCACTATGGACTGGACTCTCACTATTATGTTAGATCCACTATGGACTGGACTCTCACTATTATGCTAGATCCACTATGGACTGGACTCTCACTATTTGTTAGATCCACTATGGACTGGACTCTGACTGTTATGTTGGATCCACTATGGACTGGACTTTCACTATTATGTTAGATCCACTATGGACTGGACTCTCACTATTATGTTAGATCCACTATGGACTGGACTCTCACTATTATGTTAGATCCACTATGGACTGGACTCTCACTATTATGTTGGATCCACTATGGACTGGACTCTCACTATTATGTTAGATCCACTATGGACTGGACTCTCACTATTATGCTAGATCCACTATGGACTGGACTCTCACTATTTGTTAGATCCACTATGGACTGGACTCTGACTGTTATGTTGGATCCACTATGGACTGGACTTTCACTATTATGTTAGATCCACTATGGACTGGACTCTCACTATTATGTTAGATCCACTATGGACTGGACTCTCACTATTATGTTAGATCCACTATGGACTGGACTTTCACACTATTATGTTAGATCCACTATGGACTGGACTCTCACTATTATGTTAGATCCACTATGGACTGGACTCTCACTATTATGTTAGATCCACTATGGACTGGACTCTCACTATTATGTTAGATCCACTATGGACTGGACTTTCACACTATTATGTTAGATCCACTATGGACTGGACTCTCACTATTATGTTAGATCCACTATGGACTGGACTCTCACTATTATGTTAGATCCACTATGGACTGGACTCTCAGTATTATGTTAGATCCACTATGGACTGGACTCTCACTATTATGTTAGATCCACTATGGACTGGACTCTCACTATTATGTTAGATCCACTATGGACTGGACTCTCACTATTATGTTAGATCCACTATGGACTGGACTCTCACTATTATGTTAGATCCACTATGGACTGGACTCTCAAACTATTATGTTAGATCCACTATGGACTGGACTCTCACACTATTATGTTAGATCCACTATGGACTGGACTTTCACACTATTATGTTAGATCCACTATGGACTGGACTCTCACACTATTATGTTAGATCCACTATGGACTGGACTTTCACACTATTATGTTAGATCCACTATGGACTGGACTCTATTATGTTAGATCCACTATGGACTGGACTCTCACACTATTATGTTAGATCCACTATGGACTGGACTCTCACTATTATGTTAGATCCACTATGGACTGGACTCTCACTATTATGTTAGATCCACTATGGACTGGACTCACACTATTATGTTAGATCCACTATGGACTGGACTCTCACTATTATGTTAGATCCACTATGGACTGGACTCTCACTATTATGTTAGATCCACTATGGACTGGACTCTCTCACTATTATGTTAGATCCACTATGGACTGGACTTTCACTATTATGTTAAATCCACTATGGACTGGACTCTCACTATTATGTTAGATCCACTATGGACTGGACTTTCACACTATTATGTTAGATCCACTATGGACTGGACTTTCACACTATTATGTTAGATCCACTATGGACTGGACTCTCACACTATTATGTTAGATCCACTATGGACTGGACTCTCACTATTATGTTAGATCCACTATGGACTGGACTCTCACACTATTATGTTAGATCCACTATGGACTGGACTCTTACTATTATGTTAAATCCACTATGGACTGGACTCTCACACTATTATGTTAGATCCACTATGGACTGGACTCTTACTATTATGTTAGATCCACTATGGACTGGACTCTCACACTATTATGTTAGATCCACTATGGACTGGACTCACACTATTATGTTAGATCCACTATGGACTGGACTCTCACTATTATGTTAGATCCACTATGGACTGGACTCTCACTATTATGTTAGATCCACTATGGACTGGACTCTCACTATTATGTTAGATCCACTATGGACTGGACTCTCACTATTATGTTAGATCCACTATGGACTGGACTCTCATTATTATGTTGGATCCACTATGGACTGGACTTTCACACTATTATGTTAGATCCACAATGGACTGGACTCTCACTATTATGTTAGATCCACTATGGACTGGACTCTCACTATTATGTTAGATCCACTATGGACTGGACTCTCACTATTATGTTAGATCCACCATGGACTGGACTCTCACACTATTATGTTAGATCCACAATGGACTGGACTCTCACTATTATGTTAGATACACTATGGACTGGACTCTCACTATTATGTTAGATCCACTATGGACTGGACGTTCACACTATTATGTTAGATCCACTATGGACTGGACTCTTACTATTATGTTAGATCCAGTATGGACTGGACTCTCACTATTATGTTGGATCCACTATGGACTGGACTCTCACTATTATGTTAGATCCACTATGGACTGGACTCTCACTATTATGTTAGATCCACTATGGACTGGACTCTCACTATTATGTTAGATCTACTATGGACTGGACTCTCACACTATTATGTTAGATCCACTATGGACTGGACTCTCACTATTATGTTAGATCCACTATGGACTGGACTCTCACTATTATGTTAGATCCACTATGGACTGGACTCTCACTATTATGTTAGATCCACTATGGACTGGACTCTCACTATTATGTTAGATCCACTATGGACTGGACTCACACTATTATGTTGGATCCACTATGGACTGGACTCTCACTATTTTGTTGGATCCACTATGGACTGGACTCTCACACTATTATGTTAGATCCACTATGGACTGGACTCTCACTATTATGTTAGATCCACTATGGACTGCACTCTCACTATTATGTTAGATCCACTATGGACTGGACTCTCACTATTATGTTAGATCCACTATGGACTGGACTCTCACTATTATGTTAGATCTACTATGGACTGGACTCTCACACTATTATGTTAGATCCACTATGGACTGGACTCTCACTATTATGTTAGATCCACTATGGACTGGACTCTCACTATTATGTTAGATCCACTATGGACTGGACTCTCACTATTATGTTAGATCTACTATGGACTGGACTCTCACACTATTATGTTAGATCCACTATGGACTGGACTCTCACTATTATGTTAGATCCACTATGGACTGGACTCTCACTATTATGTTAGATCCACTATGGACTGGACTCTCACTATTATGTTAGATCCACTATGGACTGGACTCTCACTATTATGTTAGATCCACTATGGACTGGACTCACACTATTATGTTAGATCCACTATGGACTGGACTCTCACTATTTTGTTGGATCCACTATGGACTGGACTCTCACACTATTATGTTAGATCCACTATGGACTGGACTCTCACTATTATGTTAGATCCACTATGGACTGCACTCTCACTATTATGTTAGATCCACTATGGACTGGACTCTCACTATTATGTTAGATCCACTATGGACTGGACTCTCACTATTATGTTAGATCTACTATGGACTGGACTCTCAAACTATTATGTTAGATCCACTATGGACTGGACTCTCACTATTATGTTAGATCCACTATGGACTGGACTCTCACTATTATGTTAGATCCACTATGGACTGGACTCTCACTATTATGTTAGATCCACTATGGACTGGACTCTCACTATTATGTTAGATCCACTATGGACTGGACTCACACTATTATGTTAGATCCA
This sequence comes from Nerophis ophidion, assembly GCF_033978795.1. Lineage (NCBI taxonomy): Eukaryota > Metazoa > Chordata > Actinopteri > Syngnathiformes > Syngnathidae > Nerophis > Nerophis ophidion. Next base: position 87,308,062 of record NC_084613.1, read on the forward strand.
CTATGGACTGGACTCTCACTATTTTGTTGGATCCACTATGGACTGGACTCTCACACTATTATGTTAGATCCACTATGGACTGGACTCTCACTATTATGTTAGATCCACTATGGACTGCACTCTCACTATTATGTTAGATCCACTATGGACTGGACTCTCACTATTATGTTAGATCCACTATGGACTGGACTCTCACTATTATGTTAGATCCACTATGGACTGGACTCTCACTATTATGTTAGATCCACTATGGACTGGACTCTCATTATTATGTTGGATCCACTATGGATTGGACTCTCACTATTATGTTAGATCCACTATGGACTGGACTCTCACTATTATGTTAGATCCACTATGGACTGGACTCTCACTATTATGTTAGATCCACTATGGACTGGACTCTCACTATTATGTTAGATCCACTATGGACTGGACTCACACTATTATGTTAGATCCACTATGGACTGGACTCTCACTATTATGTTAGATCCACTATGGACTGGACTCTCACTATTATGTTAGATCCACTATGGACTGGACTCTCTCACTATTATGTTAGATCCACTATGGACTGGACTTTCACTATTATGTTAAATCCACTATGGACTGGACTCTCACTATTATGTTAGATCCACTATGGACTGGACTTTCACTCTATTATGTTAGATCCACTATGGACTGGACTCTCACACTATTATGTTAGATCCACTATGGACTGGACTCTCACTATTATGTTAGATCCACTATGGACTGGACTCTCACACTATTATGTTAGATCCACTATGGACTGGACTCTTACTATTATGTTAAATCCACTATGGACTGGACTCTCACACTATTATGTTAGATCCACTATGGACTGGACTCTTACTATTATGTTAGATCCACTATGGACTGGACTCTCACACTATTATGTTAGATCCACTATGGACTGGACTCTCACTATTATGTTAGATCCACTATGGACTGGACTCTCACTATTATGTTAGATCCACTATGGACTGGACTCTCACTATTATGTTAGATCCACTATGGACTGGACTCTCACTATTATGTTAGATCCACTATGGACTGGACTCTCACTATTATGTTAGATCTACTATGGACTGGACTCTCACACTATTATGTTAGATCCACTATGGACTGGACTCTCACTATTATGTTAGATCCACTATGGACTGGACTCTCACTATTATGTTAGATCCACTATGGACTGGACTCTCACTATTATGTTAGATCCACTATGGACTGGACTCTCACTATTATGTTAGATCCACTATGGACTGGACTCACACTATTATGTTAGATCCACTATGGACTGGACTCTCACTATTTTGTTGGATCCACTATGGACTGGACTCTCACACTATTATGTTAGATCCACTATGGACTGGACTCTCACTATTATGTTAGATCCACTATGGACTGCACTCTCACTATTATGTTAGATCCACTATGGACTGGACTCTCACTATTATGTTAGATCCACTATGGACTGGACTCTCACTATTATGTTAGATCCACTATGGACTGGACTCTCACTATTATGTTAGATCCACTATGGACTGGACTCTCATTATTATGTTGGATCCACTATGGATTGGACTCTCACTATTATGTTAGATCCACTATGGACTGGACTCTCACTATTATGTTAGATCCACTATGGACTGGACTCTCACTATTATGTTAGATCCACTATGGACTGGACTCTCACTATTATGTTAGATCCACTATGGACTGGACTCACACTATTATGTTAGATCCACTATGGACTGGACTCTCACTATTATGTTAGATCCACTATGGACTGGACTCTCACTATTATGTTAGATCCACTATGGACTGGACTCTCTCACTATTATGTTAGATCCACTATGGACTGGACTTTCACTATTATGTTAAATCCACTATGGACTGGACTCTCACTATTATGTTAGATCCACTATGGACTGGACTTTCACACTATTATGTTAGATCCACTATGGACTGGACTCTCACACTATTATGTTAGATCCACTATGGACTGGACTCTCACTATTATGTTAGATCCACTATGGACTGGACTCTCACACTATTATGTTAGATCCACTATGGACTGGACTCTTACTATTATGTTAAATCCACTATGGACTGGACTCTCACACTATTATGTTAGATCCACTATGGACTGGACTCTTACTATTATGTTAGATCCACTATGGACTGGACTCTCACACTATTATGTTAGATCCACTATGGACTGGACTCTCACTATTATGTTAGATCCACTATGGACTGGACTCTCACTATTATGTTAGATCCACTATGGACTGGACTCTCACTATTATGTTAGATCCACTATGGACTGGACTCTCACTATTATGTTAGATCCACTATGGACTGGACTCTCACTATTATGTTAGATCCACTATGGACTGGACTCTCACACTATTATGTTAGATCCACTATGGACTGGACTCTTACTATTATGTTAAATCCACTATGGACTGGACTCTCACACTATTATGTTAGATCCACTATGGACTGGACTCTTACTATTATGTTAGATCCACTATGGACTGGACTCTCACACTATTATGTTAGATCCACTATGGACTGGACTCTCACTATTATGTTAGATCCACTATGGACTGGACTCTCACTATTATGTTAGATCCACTATGGACTGGACTCTCACTATTATGTTAGATCCACTATGGACTGGACTCTCACTATTATGTTAGATCCACTATGGACTGGACTCTCATTATTATGTTGGATCCACTATGGACTGGACTTTCACACTATTATGTTAGATCCACAATGGGCTGGACTCTCACTATTATGTTAGATCCACTATGGACTGGACTCTCACTATTATGTTAGATCCACTATGGACTGGACTCTCACTATTATGTTAGATCCACCATGGACTGGACTCTCACACTATTATGTTAGATCCACAATGGACTGGACTCTCACTATTATGTTAGATACACTATGGACTGGACTCTCACTATTATGTTAGATCCACTATGGACTGGACGTTCACACTATTATGTTAGATCCACTATGGACTGGACTCTTACTATTATGTTAGATCCAGTATGGACTGGACTCTCACTATTATGTTGGATCCACTATGGACTGGACTCTCACTATTATGTTAGATCCACTATGGACTGGACTCTCACTATTATGTTAGATCCACTATGGACTGGACTCTCACTATTATGTTAGATCTACTATGGACTGGACTCTCACACTATTATGTTAGATCCACTATGGACTGGACTCTCACTATTATGTTAGATCCACTATGGACTGGACTCTCACTATTATGTTAGATCCACTATGGACTGGACTCTCACTATTATGTTAGATCCACTATGGACTGGACTCTCACTATTATGTTAGATCCACTATGGACTGGACTCACACTATTATGTTAGATCCACTATGGACTGGACTCTCACTATTTTGTTGGATCCACTATGGACTGGACTCTCACACTATTATGTTAGATCCACTATGGACTGGACTCTCACTATTATGTTAGATCCACTATGGACTGCACTCTCACTATTATGTTAGATCCACTATGGACTGGACTCTCACTATTATGTTAGATCCACTATGGACTGGACTCTCACTATTATGTTAGATCCACTATGGACTGGACTCTCATTATTATGTTGGATCCACTATGGACTGGACTCTCACACTATTATGTTAGATCCACTATGGACTGGACTCTCACTATTATGTTAGATCCACTATGGACTGGACTCTCACTATTAGGTTAGATCCACTATGGATTGGACTCTCACTATTATGTTAGATCCACTATGGACTGGACTCTCACTATTATGTTAGATCCACTATGGACTGGACTCTCACTATTATGTTAGATCCACTATGGACTGGACTCTCACTATTATGTTAGATCCACTATGGACTGGACTCTCACTATTATGTTAGATCCACTATGGACTGGACTCACACTATTATGTTAGATCCAATATGGACTGGACTCTCACACTATTATGTTAGATCCACTATGGACTGGACTTTCACACTATTATGTTAGATCCACTATGGACTGGACTCTCACACTATTATGTTAGATCCACTATGGACTGGACTCTCACTATTATGTTAGATCCACTATGGACTGGACTCTCACACTATTATGTTAGATCCACTATGGACTGGACTCTTACTATTATGTTAAATCCACTATGGACTGGACTCTCACACTATTATGTTAGATCCACTATGGACTGGACTCTTACTATTATGTTAGATCCACTATGGACTGGACTCTCACACTATTATGTTAGATCCACTATGGACTGGACTCTCACTATTATGTTAGATCCACTATGGACTGGACTCTCACTATTATGTTAGATCCACTATGGACTGGACTCTCACTATTATGTTAGATCCACTATGGACTGGACTCTCACTATTATGTTAGATCCACTATGGACTGGACTCTCACTATTATGTTAGATCTACTATGGACTGGACTCTCACACTATTATGTTAGATCCACTATGGACTGGACTCTCACTATTATGTTAGATCCACTATGGACTGGACTCTCACTATTATGTTAGATCCACTATGGACTGGACTCTCACTATTATGTTAGATCCACTATGGACTGGACTCTCACTATTATGTTAGATCCACTATGGACTGGACTCACACTATTATGTTAGATCCACTATGGACTGGACTCTCACTATTTTGTTGGATCCACTATGGACTGGACTCTCACACTATTATGTTAGATCCACTATGGACTGGACTCTCACTATTATGTTAGATCCACTATGGACTGCACTCTCACTATTATGTTAGATCCACTATGGACTGGACTCTCACTATTATGTTAGATCCACTATGGACTGGACTCTCACTATTATGTTAGATCCACTATGGACTGGACTCTCACTATTATGTTAGATCCACTATGGACTGGACTCTCACTATTATGTTAGATCCACTATGGACTGGACTCTCACTATTATGTTAGATCCACTATGGACTGGACTCTCATTATTATGTTGGATCCACTATGGATTGGACTCTCACTATTATGTTAGATCCACTATGGACTGGACTCTCACTATTATGTTAGATCCACTATGGACTGGACTCTCACTATTATGTTAGATCCACTATGGACTGGACTCTCACTATTATGTTAGATCCACTATGGACTGGACTCACACTATTATGTTAGATCCACTATGGACTGGACTCTCACTATTATGTTAGATCCACTATGGACTGGACTCTCACTATTATGTTAGATCCACTATGGACTGGACTCTCTCACTATTATGTTAGATCCACTATGGACTGGACTTTCACTATTATGTTAAATCCACTATGGACTGGACTCTCACTATTATGTTAGATCCACTATGGACTGGACTTTCACACTATTATGTTAGATCCACTATGGACTGGACTCTCACACTATTATGTTAGATCCACTATGGACTGGACTCTCACTATTATGTTAGATCCACTATGGACTGGACTCTCACACTATTATGTTAGATCCACTATGGACTGGACTCTTACTATTATGTTAAATCCACTATGGACTGGACTCTCACACTATTATGTTAGATCCACTATGGACTGGACTCTTACTATTATGTTAGATCCACTATGGACTGGACTCTCACACTATTATGTTAGATCCACTATGGACTGGACTCTCACTATTATGTTAGATCCACTATGGACTGGACTCTCACTATTATGTTAGATCCACTATGGACTGGACTCTCACTATTATGTTAGATCCACTATGGACTGGACTCTCACTATTATGTTAGATCCACTATGGACTGGACTCTCACTATTATGTTAGATCCACTATGGACTGGACTCTCATTATTATGTTGGATCCACTATGGACTGGACTTTCACACTATTATGTTAGATCCACAATGGGCTGGACTCTCACTATTATGTTAGATCCACTATGGACTGGACTCTCACTATTATGTTAGATCCACTATGGACTGGACTCTCACTATTATGTTAGATCCACCATGGACTGGACTCTCACACTATTATGTTAGATCCACAATGGACTGGACTCTCACTATTATGTTAGATACACTATGGACTGGACTCTCACTATTATGTTAGATCCACTATGGACTGGACGTTCACACTATTATGTTAGATCCACTATGGACTGGACTCTTACTATTATGTTAGATCCAGTATGGACTGGACTCTCACTATTATGTTGGATCCACTATGGACTGGACTCTCACTATTATGTTAGATCCACTATGGACTGGACTCTCACTATTATGTTAGATCCACTATGGACTGGACTCTCACTATTATGTTAGATCTACTATGGACTGGACTCTCACACTATTATGTTAGATCCACTATGGACTGGACTCTCACTATTATGTTAGATCCACTATGGACTGGACTCTCACTATTATGTTAGATCCACTATGGACTGGACTCTCACTATTATGTTAGATCCACTATGGACTGGACTCTCACTATTATGTTAGATCCACTATGGACTGGACTCACACTATTATGTTAGATCCACTATGGACTGGACTCTCACTATTTTGTTGGATCCACTATGGACTGGACTCTCACACTATTATGTTAGATCCACTATGGACTGGACTCTCACTATTATGTTAGATCCACTATGGACTGCACTCTCACTATTATGTTAGATCCACTATGGACTGGACTCTCACTATTATGTTAGATCCACTATGGACTGGACTCTCACTATTATGTTAGATCCACTATGGACTGGACTCTCATTATTATGTTGGATCCACTATGGACTGGACTCTCACACTATTATGTTAGATCCACTATGGACTGGACTCTCACTATTATGTTAGATCCACTATGGACTGGACTCTCACTATTATGTTAGATCCACTATGGATTGGACTCTCACTATTATGTTAGATCCACTATGGACTGGACTCTCACTATTATGTTAGATCCACTATGGACTGGACTCTCACTATTATGTTAGATCCACTATGGACTGGACTCTCACTATTATGTTAGATCCACTATGGACTGGACTCTCACTATTATGTTAGATCCACTATGGACTGGACTCACACTATTATGTTAGATCCAATATGGACTGGACTCTCACACTATTATGTTAGATCCACTATGGACTGGACTCTCACTATTATGTTAGATCCACTATGGACTGGACTCACACTATTATGTTAGATCCACTATGGACTGGACTCTCACTATTATGTTAGATCCACTATGGACTGGACTCTCACTATTATGTTAGATCCACTATGGACTGGACTCTCACTATTATGTTAGATCCACTATGGACTGGACTCACACTATTATGTTAGATCCAATATGGACTGGACTCTCACACTATTATGTTAGATCCACTATGGACTGGACTCTCACTATTATGTTAGATCCACTATGGACTGGACTCTCACTATTATGTTAGATCCACTATGGACTGGACTCTCACTATTATGTTAGATCCACTATGGACTGGACTCACACTATTATGTTAGATCCAATATGGACTGGACTCTCACACTATTATGTTAGATCCACTATGGACTGGGCTCTCACTATTATGTTAGAGCCACTATGGACTGGACTCTCACTATTATGTTAGATCCACTATGGACTGGACTCTCACTATTATGTTACATCCACTATGGACTGGACTCTCACTATTATGTTAGATCCACCATGGACTGGGGTCAACCCACATCTGCGGTCCCTTCCAAGGTTTCTCATTGTCCCATTGGGTTGAGTTTTTTCTGAACCGAGGATGTCGTTCTGGATTGTGCAGCCCTTTGAGACACTTGTGATTTAGGGCTCTAGAAATAAACATTGATTGATTGATTTATATTTTTTTGCGCTGATTAATTGTTTGAGTGTTTTAAATAATGCACACTTGGTCTGTCCTGATACTAATATTTTGGTACTGGTAAAATTGGCTTTAATTTTAATAGAAAATCTTATGATACATTAAACATACTGTATTTTTCGGACTATAAGGCGCACTAAAATCTAGACAGTGCGCCTTATAACCGGGTGTGCATAATGTACGGAATAATTTGGGTTGTGCTTAACGACCTTGAAGCTATTTTATTTGGTACAAATGTGAATATTCAAGCGTGACTAGTAGATGGCAGTCACACATAAGAGATAGGTGTAGACTGCAATATGACTCAAGTAAACAACACAAACAATTTGAAAATATAGAACTTTACACACACTTCTTCTTTTTCTCTATCTTCATCCTCCGCTGTTGCCATTTCTAATATAAAGTAGTGTAAAGTTCTTACTTATAACCATCAGTAAACTCGCCATGAAAGCGCTAAAACATACCGGTATAGTGAGTTTACATTATTCACCCAAGGAACTTTACTTAACAGAGAGTTCCAGTCGAAAAGACCTTCACGGGACACATTTCAGCCTTGTTGTGTCAGAATAATTGTGTATATATTGGCACACAACTTTAGTATGCTTAAAGTCGGTTGCTATAGTTATTAGCTATTGTGCTAAAGTTAGACTTGTGTATCTGTGCAAGGATGAAAGTTATTTTCTGAGGGGTGGCCTCAGCTGCAGATGTTATCTTTGTTTTAGCCCGCCAACAGTCAAGGATTTCAAGGACCTCAACGAGGATAAGACGACAACACGCAGACGAAGCATAGACAAGGCAATCAAATTGTGTGTACTGGACCTGCTTTTGCATAATATATGTGACCACTCCTTTTAGAGGCGGCCTTAGTGATGTTGACTATGGAACTCCTGAATAAATAGAGGGACGCGGGAGCTGAACCTTAGAGCGTAAGGCGAGACTGTGACTAAGTGTGCAGCTCCATGCGTTCTCCTCATGAGTTAAATTGAACTCTGTCTCTGCATGGTTCCTTGCATCTTGTCTGTTAAATAAATGTCATCAGTGTTTGAACCTGACACATTAACGAAGATAAGACGACAGCACGCAGACGAAGCAGAGACAAGGCAAAATCACAAGGCCCCAGCACATTCTGTCAAGTATTGTGCGTACTGGACCTGCTTTTGCATAATATATGTGACCACTCCTTTTAGAGGCGGCCTTAGTGATGTTGACTATGGAACTCCTGAATAAATAGAGGGACACGGGAGCTGAACCATAGAGCGTAAGGCGAGACTGTGACTAAGTGTGCAGCTCCATGCGTTCTCCTCATCAGTTAAATTGAACTCTGTCTCTGCATGGTTTCTAGCATCTTGTCTGTTTAAAAGATGTCATCAGTGTTTGAACCTGACAACTCGTGAGCCACGGATGAGGAGATGTGGCTCCGTAAAGTGCGGATGTCATTAAAACAGTTATCTTTTGATAACTTCTTCCACTCCCGTCCTTGCACGCTACACCGCTACAACAAAGATTATGGAGAGAAGACGCTGTCGAAGTGGAGGCACGTAAATAAGACATCATCTGAGCAACATTTTCAGCAAAGAAACACCATTACATGTTCTGTAAACCACAAGGAAACCAAACCAAACTGCGCCACGCCGTCCCCGAATATCTTTAAATGTCTGTCCCTTGTTTGGATTTTGTCGAGTCGACAGATTCCAACATTTAATCTAACTACTTATATTTATGTTGCGTATATTTGTCATAGCGGTCCAAGTCTTTGCCTGGGGAAAATGTTTTATCCTCCAATCTTAAATCAGCGTTTGGAATTGAAATAGCTTTTTTGGCCATTTGTTAAAAAAAAAATGAAAAAATAAAAAGTCACGATGCAACATAATTAAATAGGTCTGCAAAACATGACTACTGTAGAAAGTAACACTTTCATTCTGCTGCAAAGTACGAGAACGATTCCAGGGGAGGAAACACCAGCCACATTTTAGATTAGCCATCTGTATCCTTATCCTGAGAAAAAAATGTGTGTGTGTGTGTGTGTGTGTGTGTGTGTGTGTGTGTGTGTGTGTGTTAGAGCATAAAACACATGCAAGAAAATGAAATCCAGCATGTAAATGTCTTTGAGGGCTGCTCTCTGTGTGTTTTTCTCACAAATCCAATCTGTTCCTGCCCAATTTCTCATTTATTCTCCACATCGGGTCGCGTTCTTGTTGCAGAAACAAGAAAACGACCCGGACAAGGTGATTCAAAGCGCAATGATAGAAAGAAAAGAAAAAAAAAACACAACAAAAACGAGGGATTCAGTTGCAGACAGCAAGGAAAGAAGCTTCCGGATGCAATAGAAATGTAAGCGTGGGGAACTCTCACTTGGTCGTTGGAGTCTAACAAGCTGATGATTGCATTGGAAAAAAACATTTTTGTGTTTGCAAACCCCACAAAAGCACGTGTTTTTTTTTTGCTTCAAAAGTGTGTTCTTAGGATTTTAACAACATGTCATGAGTAGAAAAAAAATTGTGTTTGCAAAACTTACAAAAGCACGTTTCTAGTAAAACTCACAAAGATACATTAAGTCAGGCATTATTAGCAGAGGTGGGTAGTAACGTGCTACATTTACTCCGTTACATCTACTTGAGTAACTTTTGGGATAAATTGTACTTCTACGAGTAGTTTTTATGCAACATACTTTTACTTTTACTTGAGTATATTTATAGAGAAGAAACGCTACTTTTACCATGAATTGATTAACATGGACCCCGACTTAAACATGTTGAAAAACTTATTGGGGTGTTACCATTTAGTGGTCAATTGTAGGGAATATGTACTGTACTGTGCAATCTAATAATAAAAGTATCAATCAATCAATCAAAAACTCCATTCCATTTATCTACATTCAGCTCGCTACTCGCTACTTTTGTTTATCGATCTGTTAATGTTTGTTTTGGTTTATGACAGAGCTTCAAAGTAGGAACTACACATGCCTGCGTTTCACCAATCAAATGCAGTCACTGGTGACGTTGGACCAATCAAACGGAGCCAGGCGGTCACATGACCGTCACACGTAGAACCCAACATGTTGACAAACTTATTGGGGTGTTACCATTTAGTGGTCAATTGTACAGAATATGTACTGTACTGTGCAATCTACTAATACAAGTTTCAACCAATCAATCAAAAGTGTAAAGGAAAAAAGACACTTTTTATTCCAACCGTACTTCCCGTCAAAAGCCTAAAGACTGATCGCACACTTCCTGTCTTCACAATAAAAGCACCGCTCCATCGCGCCTGCGCTAGCAAAATAAGAGTCTCCGAAAGCCAGCGCAAACAAGCTAGCAAGCTACGGAGTTTGCCGCCAATGTATTTCTTGTAAAGTGTATAAAAACAAATATGGAAGCTGGACAAATAAGATGCCAAAAACCAACCACTTTCACGATGTATTAGACAGAAAAGAGGAACTTTTTTTCTCCTCCATTTGAAAACGTGGACCTTATCAGCACTATACTGTCTGATTCCAATCAATGCAAGTCATCAGAATCAGGTAATACACCAACTTATATTCTTGTCTTCATGAAAGATAGGAATCTATATGTTAAACATGCATGTATATTCATTAAAACACCTTTAACATGTAGACAAAAACGGCAAAATGAATACATATAAATTATATACTGTGTATATAAATGTATGTATATATAAATATATGATATGTGTATGTATATATGAGGTAGATCACCTCGACTTGGTCATTTATTAAGTAATTGATTAACGTTGAAAAACTTATTGGGGTGTTACCATTTAGTGGTCAATTGTACAGAATATGTACTGTACTGTGCAATCTACTAATAAAAGTTTCAATCAATCAATCAATCAATCAATGCCTACTGAGGCTATGGTGCTGTTAAGTTATTGTGGCTCAATTTGCCTTAATTTTTTTTTTTTTTAATGTATTATTATTTAATATATAATATTGTTTTAGTTGCTTAAGAGATATTCCTGGCTCTGAATTTGCTCATTGCTATTTTTATGTTTTTGTGCATTATTTGTTGCCGTCATCATTAAACAAACAGGTTACTCATCAGTTACTCAGTACTTGAGTAGTTTTTTCACAACGTACTTTTTACTTTTACTCAAGTAAATATTTGGGTGACTACTCCTTACTTTTACTTGAGTAATACATCTCTAAAGTAACAGTACTCTTACTTGAGTACAATTTCTGGCTACTCTACCCACCTCTGATTATCAGACATACTGCATGTTTGGTTTAGGAGTTATGCTTGTTTTATTGCTTCAAACACATTTTCTCAGGACTCTTAAGAACATTACTGTCATATTGAGTAAAAAAAAAAGTGTTTGCAAGCCTTACAAAAGCATGTTTTTAGTAAAACATCCATATATATATATATATATATGTATACATATTATACTAATTTATTTTGTTTGTTTTCTCTGCATTTCCTGTCACTTTGAGCCTTCATCATCATCATCATCATCATCGGCCACAGCTGCTGGAGCAGGTGTACAGTTAGCTTTACACAAGCTAACATCTGCCAGAAGGACCTGACTTGGGGTTTTTTGGCCTGTAATTTCTTAGCTGCACCTCCCATGTGTTTGGTTGTCTTGAAAATCAAACAAAAAACAACAGCAACAAAAAAAACCTTGTTCTGCAGATGTTGTGGTTTTATTATGCAGCCTTATGGGCTCATCATCACCAATGATGTGTTTGACATGCACACCTGCTTTAGTAACACTTTTTATAGGTTCCTTAAAGAGATACAACCACATGAAAAGTAGCATGCCACATAGCAGCAAACATATTGCTTGTTAGATGTACATAAAAGTCATTACCGTATTATCCAGACCATAGGACACACTTATGATGAGCGGGTCACCTCAGGTCTATTTTCATACAAAAGACACACATGATTGTAGGCCGGCTTAAATGGGCCATTTTATATTTTTGTGCGCCTTGTGTAATGTTCTATATTTTCAATGGAACATATAACATTTTGGTGTTGTTTGCTTGAGTCATATTGCAGTCTGCACGTATATCTTATGTGTGACTGCCATCCTATTGCAGTCTATACTTATCTCTTATGTGTGACTGCCATCATATTGCAGTCTATACTTATCTCTTATGTGTGACTGCCATCATATTGCAGTCTGCACGTATCTCTTATGTGTGACTGCCATCATATTGCAGTCTGCACGTATCTCTTATGTGTGACTGCCATCATATTGTAGTCTGCACGTATCTCTTATGTGTGACTGCCATCATATTGTAGTCTGCACGTATCTCTTATGTGTGACTGCCATCATATTGCAGTCTACACGTATCTCTTATGTGTGACCGCCATCATATTGCAGTCTACACGTATCTCTTACGTGTGACCGCCATCCTATTGCAGTCTGCACGTATCTCTTATGTGTGACTGCCATCATATTGCAGTCTACACGTATCTCTTATGTGTGACCGCCATCATATTGCAGTCTACACGTATCTCTTATGTGTGACTGCCATCATATTGCAGTCTGCACGTATCTCTTAAGTGTGACTGCCATCATATTGCAGTCTGCACGTATTTCTTATGTGTGACTGCCATCCTATTGCAGTCTACACGTATCTCTTATGTGTGACTGCCATCATATTGCGGTCCACACGTATCTCTTATGTGTGACCGCCATCATATTGCAGTCTACACGTATCTCTTATGTGTGACTGCCATCATATTCTAGTCTACACGTATATCTTATGTGTGACCGCCATCATATTGCAGTCTACACGTATCTCTTATGTGTGACTGCCATCATATTGCAGTCTACACGTATCTCTTATGCGTGACTGCCATCATATTGCAGTCTGCACGTATCTCTTATGTGTGACTGCCATCATATTGCAGTATACACGTATCTCTTATGTGTGACTGCCATCATATTGTAGTCTACACGCATCTCTTATGTGTGACTGCCATCATATTGCAGTCTACACATATCTCTTATGTGTGACTGCCATCCTATTGCAGTCCGCACATATCTCTTATGTGTGACTGCCATCATATTGCAGTCTACACTTATCTCTTATGTGTGACTGCCATCATAATGTGTGACTGTCATTATATTGCAGTCTACTTGTATCTGTTATGTGTGACTGCCATTTAAATCTTGAATAATAATACAAATAATAATACTGAATAATGACACATTTTTTTTTACAATTTTTGGACCAAAACCCTTTAGGGTCCTCTGTATCAAGCATAAGTGGAGGCCGAAATGTTTATTTTTTTTACATATATTGTATTGGTTTTTAAAATAAAACAATGTCAAAATGGCCCCCGCTTGCTTTGATTTTTCAGTGTGTGGCCCTCAGTGGAAAAAGTTTGGACACTCCTGGCTTAGAGCTTATCCCAGCTATATATATATATATATATATATATATATATGTACTGTATATATATCATAACCTTTATTAATTTTTTTGCTTATGAGTTTGAACATGAAATATGTTGTCTTTGTAGCATATTCAACTGAATATGGCTTGAAAATTATTTGCAAATCATTGTATTCTGTTTATATTTACATCTAACACAATTTCCCAACTCATATGGAAACGGGGTTTGTAAAACGTTTTATTCTGATGCGTTACTGATATCGAGTCTTGTGTATTGATACTGATGGTGATCTGATACCATTGCCGGGTTGCAACCACTTATGCTGTCTTTAAGTTCCAGTTGAGTGGTAATTGTTTTTGGCAGAACTCGCTGTTTACAATAATTAATAAAGTTAAGCTCATGACACAGGAAGTGGAAATATGCAGACACATTAGTTACTGGATACTTTGTAATACGTTCCTGCCTTGTTAACTTAGTATTTGTAAGTCATGTGCAACTGCAATTATTTGATACTTGTTTATGCTGACAAATGTGCTTTTTTACACTCGCAGGCCAAGTGTGGCGTCACAAATTCATCAAGAAGATTGGTCTTTAACGCGTCTTTACCTAAACTTAATCCCTTGAGAATTGAATTGTAATGATCTCGCCGCCCTCTCGATAAAATTGATGATAATTGACCTTGACTTTTACTTGGATAGACTTTACGACAGCATCAACTTATATGACCCGATCCAAACAACTCAACCAACAAATAAAGTCGACACATAACACACGTCTTGCTCATTGAACTTTGTGGACACTAAAAAAACACGTTCAATTACTATATTTGATATAAAATGACGTGTACCCGTCCCACCGAGACTGTTTGGATGATGTGTTTCTTTACTGGTAGCTGCTATGAGGGTTATCTTGTTAGCACTACATTGGGAACAGGTGGGTGCCATGATTGGATATAAAAACAACTTCCCCAAAAAATGCTCAGTCTTTCACAAGAAAGGATGGGGCGAGGTACACCCCTTTGTCCACAACTGTGTGAGCAAATAGTCAAACAGTTTAAGAACAACCTTTCTCAAAGTGACATTGCAAGAAATTTAGGGATTTCAACATCTACGCTCCATAATATCATCAAAAGGTTCAGAGAATCTGGAGAAATCACTCCACGTAAGCGGCATGGCCGGAAACCAACATTGAATGACCGTGACCTTCCATCCCTGTATCAAAAACTGACATCAATCTCTAAAGGATATCACCACATGGGCTCAAAAACACTTCATAAAACCACTGTCACTGAATACAGTTGGTCGCTACATCTGTAAGTGCAAGTTAAAGCTCTACTATGCAAAGCGAAAGCCATTTATCAACAACATCCAGAAACGCCGCCAGCTTCTCTTGGTCTGAGATTATCTAAAATGGACTGATGCAAAGTGGAAAAGTGTTCTGTGGTCTGACGAGTCCACATTTCAAATGTTTTGGGGAAATATTCGACATGTTGTCATCCGGACCAAAGGGGAAGTGAGCCATCCAGACTGTTATCGACGCAAAGTGTAAAAGCCAGCATGTGTGATGGTATGGGGGTGCATTAGTGCCCAAGACATGGGTAACTTACACATCTGTGAAGGCACCATTAATGCTGAAAGGTACATACAGCTTTTGGGACAACATATGCTGCCATCTAAGTGCCGTTTTTTTCATCGACGCCCCTGCTTATATCAGCAAGACAATGCCAAGCCACATTCAGCACATGTTACAACAGCGTGGCTTTGTAAAAAAAAAGACTGGGGGAACTTTCCTGGCCCGCCTGCAGTCCAGACCTGTCTCCCATGGAAAATGTGTGGCGCATTATGAAGCGTAAAATAGGACAGCGGAGACCCCGGACTGTTGAAGGACTGAAGCTCTACATAAAACAAGAATGGGAAAGAATTCCACTTTCAAAGCTTCAACAATTAGTTTCCTCAGTTCCCAAACGTTTATTGAGTGTTGTTAAAAGAAAAGGTGATGTAACACAGTGGTGAACATGCCCTTTCCCAACTACTTTGGCACGTGTTGCAGCCATGAAATTCTAAGTTAATTATTATTTGCAAAAAAAAAATACAGTTTATAAGTTTGAACATCAAATATGTTGTCTTTGTAGCATATTCAACTGAATATGGCTTGAAAAGGATTTGCAAATCATTGTATTCTGTTTATATTTACATCTAACACAATTTACCAACTCATATGGAAACGGGGTTCGTATAATAGTTGTGTTTGAGAGCAGAACTAAACATAAAAAAAGGACATTAGATTGCGTTAGTTGTTGTTCCGCTTGTGCAAATAAACTAACGTCATGTTAAGCTCCAGTAAAAAATATTGTGATTGTTTGTCCAATCTGCCGTAATTTTATTGTCGATTTTCAGAACAGGAACCCAAAGCTTAGTTGTTGTTGTGCAGGAAAGCCAAGTATTGAACACCGACGACCACATTATAGCGTCTTTGAAGCTGTTGATTGAACAGTAAGTAGAAGTTCCTTCTTGGCTAAACTGCAGCATTAAAAAGTCTTGTTTCTTCGTTCTTCAAAGCCACAGAACAACTACGACACGCTGCGTTCATTTTAAGCCGCGTTTTACAGGGAAGGCCAAGCGTTTCCCGAAGAGGAGACTTAAAGGACAGCAGAGGGTGTAACGAGGGAGCTGGTGTCTTCTTGGCACTACCACCGGAGCCGATGGCTAGACTGCATTGTTAATTCCAGGGAGAGTAGATGGCTGCTGATATCATAAGGCGGGGCGATACGGCTGAGGACTGTATGCACACACTAATACACACATTATGACACTTTTTTTTATTTTCATCCACAAAGCACAGAGTTGATTGTGGCGTACAAAATTAACATTTCAGTTTGCACTGAACAACAAAAAGAAGCTATAACAACACACACAACACATAACTACAACTGCTCCGACTATAACGGTGGTGAAGGCGTGGGATGAGGGAGGTGGGGTGTGTGTGTGTGTGTATATTCCCAGTCTTGGGTGTGTTGATGTAGTGCCCATAGGCCTGGGTCATTCTGCATGCAAGCAAAAGTTCGACTCTAGGTGTCGTTGAAGAGGGAGGGAGGTCAAACGGCTTTCGCTTTGCACAGTAGAGTTTTAACTTGCACTTGCAAATGTAGCGACAAACTTTAGTTAGTGACAGTGGTTTTCCGAAGTGTTCCTGAGCCCATGTGGTGATATCCTTTACACACTGATGTCGGTTTTTTGCTGCGGTACCGCCTGAGGGGTCAAAGGTCACGGGCCTTGCCGCTTACGTGCAGTGATTTCCCCAGATGTATTAGCCTTGCATCGTTTACAAACCGCATTGGTCTGACTACGGTCTGTTTTATTTGAAAATCTAAAAAACTGCCATACTGTCAAAGTGACTTTTTTTTTGTTTAATTTATACTTTCTTTGCTCTCTGCAGCACT
The DNA here is from genome assembly GCF_033978795.1 of Nerophis ophidion. Lineage (NCBI taxonomy): Eukaryota > Metazoa > Chordata > Actinopteri > Syngnathiformes > Syngnathidae > Nerophis > Nerophis ophidion. The sequence continues at coordinate 87,325,811 of NC_084613.1, forward strand.
CGTTTTTACTTTCTCTTTTTCTGCCGCCAAAAATCAACCGCGAGACAACAAAGACGTCACAAACCCAACATGAAGCTAGCGACGTGTCTGGGTGTTGTTGATAAATACAATAGGATAGGTTTTTATTGTCATTGCAACAAGTACAATGAAACTATGTTTTCAGCACAAACCCGTTCAAAGTGAGACAAACAAATAGAATACAGGGTTACAGAACAGGAACGCTGATAAGTCGCTGCAAGGTGCCCCGGGAAAGGTGGGAAAAAGGTAAAACGCTGGGGAAGAAAATGAGTAAGAAAATTCAATCTAGACTGGGCTCCTAAGGGGGTCTAGTCTGGAGTGGGAAAAAACCTCCATGCCATGCACACATAAACATGTTACATATAATCACGACAACTCACAACAGGGGGGGAGTTGGGACCCTGGAGGTCGACTGCTGTTATGTAACGCTGCCAGCCATCCATAACCCAGAAGGGGAATGAAGCGGTGGTGAAGGCGTGGGATGAGGGAGGTGGGGTGTGTATGTGTGTATATTCCCAGTCTTGGGTGTGTTGATGTAGTGTCCGTAGGCCTGGGTCATTCTGCATGCAAGCAAAAGTTCGACTCTAGGTGTCGTTGAAGAGGGAGGGAGGTCAAACGGCTTTCGCTTTGCACAGTAGAGTTTTAACTTGCACTTGCAAATGTAGCGACAAACTCTAGTTACTGACAGTGGTTTTCTCCTAAGTGTTCCTGAGCCCATGTGGTGATATCCTTTACACACTGATGTCGGTTTCTTGATGCGGTACCGACTGAGGGGTCAAAGGTCACGGGCCTTGCCGCTTACGTGCAGTGATTTCTCCGGATGTATTAGCCTTGCATCGTTTACAAACCGCATTGGTCTGACTACGGTCTGTTTTATTTGAAAATCTCAAAAACTGCCATATTGTCAAGGTGACTTTTTTTTTGGTTTAATTTATGCTTTCTTCGCTCTCTGCAGCACTTGTTTTTACTTTTTCTTTTTCTGATGCCAAGAATCAACCGCGAGACAACAAAGACGTCACAAACCCAACATGAAGCTTGCGACGTGTCTGGGTGTTGTTGATAAATCCAATAGGATAGGTTTTTATTGTCATTGCAACAAGTACAATGAAACTATGTTTTCAGCACAAACCCGTTCAAAATGAGACAAACAAATAGAATACAGGGTTACAGAACAGGAACGCTGATAAGTCGCTGCAAGGTGCCCCGGGAAAGGTGGGAAAAAGGTAAAACGCTGGGGAAGAAAATGAGTAAGAAAATTCAATCTAAACTGGGCTCCTAAGGGGGTCTAGTCTGGAGTGGGAAAAAACCTCCATGCCATGCACACAAAAACATGTTACATATAATCACGACAACTCACAACAGGGGGGGAGTTGGGACCCTGGAGGTCGACTGCTGTTATGTAACGCTGCCAGCCATCCATAACCCAGAAGGGGAATGAAGCGGTGGTGAAGGCGTGGGATGAGGGAGGTGGGGGTGTGTATGTGTGTATATTCCCAGTCCTGGGTGTGTTGATGTAGTGCCCATAGGCCTGGGTCATTCTACATGCAAGCAAAAGTTCGACTCTAGGTGTTGTTGAAGAGGGAGGGAGGTCAAACGGCTTTCGCTTTGCACAGTAGAGTTTTAACTTGCACTTGCAAATGTAGCGACAAACTTTAGTTACTGACAGTGGTTTTCTCCTAAGTGTTCCTGAGCCCATGTGGTGATATCCTTTACACACTGGTGACGGTTTTTTGATGCGGTACCGCCTGAGGGGTCAAAGGTCACGGGCCTTGCCGCTTACGTGCAGTGATTTCTCCAGATGTATTAGCCTTGCATCGTTTACAAACCGCATTGGTCTGACTACGGTCTGTTTTATTTGAAAATCCAAAAAACTGCCATACTGTCAAAGTGACTTTTTTTTGGGTTTAATTTATACTTTCTTCGCTCTCTGCAGCACTCGTTTTTACTTTCTCTTTTTCTGCTGCCAAGAATCAACCGCGAGGCAACAAAGACGTCACAAACCCAACATGAAGCTAGCGACGTGTCCGGGTGTTGTTTATAAATACAATAGGATAGGTCTTTATTGTAATGCAACAAGTACAACAAAACTATGTTTTCAGCACAAACCCGTTCAAAATGAGACAAACAAATAGAATACAGGGTTACAGAACAGGAACGCTGATAAGTCGCTGCAAGGTGCCCCGAGAAAGGTGGGAAAAAGGTAAAACGCTGGGGAAGAAAATGAGTAAGAAAATTCAATCCAGACTGGGCTCCTAAGGGGTTGTAGTCTGAAGTGGGAAAAAACCTCCATGCCATGCACACAAAAACATGTTACATATAATCACGACAACTCACAACAGGGGAGGAGTTGGGACCCTGGAGGTCGACTGCTGTTATGTAACGCTGCCAGCCATCCATAACCCAGAAGGGGAATGAAGCGGTGGTGAAGGCGTGGGATGAGGGAGGTGGGGTGTGTGTATGTGTGTATATTCCCAGTCTTGGGTGTGTTGATGTAGTGCCCATAGGCCTGGGTCATTCTGCATGCAAGCAAAAATTCGACTCTAAGTGTCGTTGAAGAGGGAGGGAGGTCAAACGGCTTTCGCTTTGCACAGTAGAGTTTTAACTTGCACTTGCAAATGTAGCGACAAACTCTAGTTACTGACAGTGGTTTTCTCCTAAGTGTTCCTGAGCCCATGTGGTGATATCCTTTACACACTGATGTCGGTTTTTTGATGCGGTACCGCCTGAGGGGTCAAATGTCACGGGCCTTGCCGCTTACGTGCAGTGATTTCTCCAGATGTATTAGCCTTGCATCGTTTACAAACCGCATTGGTCTGACTACGGTCTGTTTTATTTGAAAATCTAAAAAACTGCCATACTGTCAAAGTGACTTTTTTTTGGGTTTAATTTATACTTTCTTTGCTCTCTGCAGCACTCGTTTTTACTTTCTCTTCTTCTGCTGCCAAGAATCAACCGCGAGACAACAAAGACGTCACAAACCCAACATGAAGCTAGCGACGTGTCTGGGTGTTGTTGATAAATACAATAGGATAGGTTTTTATTGTCATTGCAACAAGTACAATGAAACTATGTTTTCAGCACAAACCCGTTCAAAATGAGACAAACAAATAGAATACAGGGTTACAGAACAGGAACGCTGATAAGTCGCTGCAAGGTGCCCCGGGAAAGGTGGGAAAAAGGTAAAACGCTGGGGAAGAAAATGAGTAAGAAAATTCAATCCAGACTGGGCTCCAAAGGGGGTCTAGTCTGGAGTGGAAAAAACCTCCATGCCATGCACACAAAAACATGTTACATATAATCACGACAACTCACAACAGGGGGGGAGTTGGGACCCTGGAGGTCGACTGCTGTTATGTAACGCTGCCAGCCATCCATAACCCAGAAGGGGAATGAAGCGGTGGTGAAGGCGTGGGATGAGGGAGGTGGGGTGTGTGTATGTGTGTATATTCCCAGTCTTGGGTGTGTTGATGTAGTGCCCATAGGCCTGGGTCATTCTGCATGCAAGCAAAAATTCGACTCTAGGTGTCGTTGAAGAGGGAGGGAGGTCAAACGGCTTTCGCTTTGCACAGTAGAGTTTTAACTTGCACTTGCAAATGTAGCGACAAACTTTTGTTACTGACAGTGGTTTTCTAAAGTGTTCCTGAGCCCATGTGGTGATATCCTTTACACACTGGTGACGGTTTTTTGATGCGGTACCGCCTGAGGGGTCAAAGGTCACGGGCCTTGCCGCTTACGTGCAGTGATTTCTCCAGATGTATTAGCCTTGCATCGTTTACAAACCGCATTGGTCTGACTACGGTCTGTTTTATATGAAAATCCAAAAAACTGCCATACTGTCAAAGTGACTTTTTTTTGGGTTTAATTTATACTTTCTTTGCTCTCTGCAGCACTCGTTTTTACTTTCTCTTTTTCTGCTGCCAAAAATCAACAGCGAGACAACAAAGACGTCACAAACCCAACATGAAGCTAGCGACGTGTCTGGGTGTTGTTGATAAATACACTAGGATAGGTTTTTATTGTCATTGCAACAAGTACAATGAAACTATGTTTTCAGCACAAACCCGTTCAAAATGAGACAAACAAATAGAATACAGGGTTACAGAACAGGAACGCTGATAAGTCGCTGCAAGGTGCCCCGGGAAAGGTGGGAAAAAGGTAAAACGCTGGGGAAGAAAATGAGTAAGAAAATTCAATCCAGACTGGGCTCCTAAGGGGGTCTAGTCTGAAGTGGGAAAAAACCTCCATGCCATGCAAACATAAACATGTTACATATAATCACGACAACTCACAACAGGGGGGGAGTTGGGACCCTGGAGGTCGACTGCTGTTATGTAACGCTGCCAGCCATCCATAACCCAGAAGGGGAATGAAGCAGTGGTGAAGGCGTGGGATGAGGGAGGTGGGGTGTGTGTGTGTGTATATTCCCAGTCTTGGGTGTGTTGATGTAGTGCCCATAGGCCTGGGTCATTCTGCATGCAAGCAAAAGTTCGACTTTAGGTGTCGTTGAAGAGGGAGGGAGGTCAAACGGCTTTCGCTTTGCACAGTAGAGTTTTAACTTGCACTTGCAAATGTAGCGACAAACTTTAGTTACTGACAGTGGTTTTCTGAAGTGTTCCTGAGCCCATGTGGTGATATCCTTTACACACTGATGTCGGTTTTTTGATGCGGTACCGCCTGAAGGATCAAAGGTCACGGGCCTTGCCGCTTACGTGCAGTGATTTCTCCAGATGTGTTAGCCTGGCATCGTTTACAAACCGCATTGGTCTGACTACACTCTTTTTGAAAATCGAAAAAACTGCCATACTGTCGAGGTGACTTTTTTTTGGTTTAATTTATACTTTCTTCGCTCTCTGCAGCACTCGTTTTTACTTTCTCTTCTTCTGCTGCCAAGAATCAACCGCGAGGCAACAAAGATGGCACAAACCCAACATGAAGCTAGCGACGTGTCCGGGTGTTGTTGATGAATACAATATGATAGGTTTTTATTGTCATTGCAACAAGTACAACGAAACTATGTTTTCAGCACAAACCCGTTCAAGATTAGAAAAACATACAGTGTACAGGGATACAGAACAGGAACGCTGATGGGTCGCCAGGAGGCCCGTAAAAGGTATGTAAAAGGTAAAACGCTGGGGAAGAAGATGAGTAAAGAAATACAATCTAGACTGGGACCCCATGGGAGTCTAGTCTAGATGTTGTTCTGCTTGTGCAAATAAACTAACGTCATGTTAAACTCCAGTAAGAAATATTGTGATTGTTTGTCCAATCCGCCGTAATTTTATTGTCTATTTTCAGAACAGGAACCCAAAGCTTAGTTGTTGTTGTGCAGGAAAGAGACTTTAACCCTAACCCTAACCCTGGAGTGGGAAACAACCTACATGCCATAGACTTGCATATATGCCCATTGTCTTGCGTGTGTTGATGTAGTGTCCATAGGCCTGGAACGTTCTGCATGCAAGCAAAAGTTCGACTCCGGGTGTTGTTGAGGAGGGAGGTCAAATTGATTTCGATTCGCACATTTGAGTTTTAACATGCAATTGCAACGTAGCGACAAACTTTAGTTACTGACAGTGGTTTTCTGAAGTGTTCCTGAGCATATGAGGTGATATCCTTTACACACTGATGTCGGTTTGTTATGCAGTGCCGCATGAGGGATGGAAGGTCGAGGTCATTCAATGTTACGTGCAGTGATTTCTCCAGATTCTCTGAACCTTTTGATGATATTACAAACCGTAGCTGGAGAAATCCCACAATTCCTTGCAATAGTTGGTTGACAAATGCTGTTCTTAAGTGTGTTTTAAGTCTCGTCTTAAGACCCACTTTTATTCTTTGGCTTTTAACACTACGTGAGTTGTGTGGTCCTCTGTGTTTTTTATACACTTTGATTTTTATTTTACTGTTTTAATTGATTTTACCTTTTAAAATAGTTTTTAATCATATTTGTTTTTATTGGTTTTATTTTTATTCATTTTTTTGTTTTATTCAGTCATTGGTGGAGCATAATATTGTTTTTAACATGGCTGTGCAGCACTTTGGAAACGTTATTGTTGTTTAAATGTGCTATATAAATAAAGTGGATTGGATTGGATTGGATTAAACAATTTGATCACGCGTTTGTTGACAAAGTGGAGACCCTTGCCCCGACCTTGTTTGTGAATTACTTAGCATTTCATGGAAGCTTCTTTCATACCCAAATCATGGCACCCACCTGTTCCCAATTAGCCCGTTCACCTGTGGGATGTTCCCTATAAGTGTTTGATGAGCACTCCTCATATTTCTCAGTCTTTTTTGCCACTTGTGCCAGCTTTCTTGAAACAATTCCAACTGAGCTAATATTTGCAAAAAAATAAAGTTTTCCAGTTCGAACGTTAAGTATCTTGTCTTTGTAGTCTAGTCGATTGAATATAAGTTTAAAAGGATTTGTAAATCATTGCATTTTGTTTTTATTTACCATTTACGAAACCTGACCTACTCACTGGTTTTGGTGTTTGTATGACGACAATAAAACTCGGTCTAACTGCTGAACAGCGGTGACATTATGCTCCTGCCTTATGTTTTTTTTATGACGCTTGCAGTTTTCTAAGAAAAATACAAGATTTGTTTGTGCATGTCAAGTTTTAAATGGGCACGGCTCACTTAAAAAATCCATTATATGCATGTATATATAAATATATATATTTTTGAATGCCATACTTAGCGTTCTCTGTGGGAATTAGCTCGATGGAAAATATTTAAGTATTACTACCTCCGAAAAAAAAAAAAAAGTGCACTTAGCTTAGCCCCCGACGCTGGTGTTTTCTTGCCAATGTGTCGTTAGTCATTTTGATGAGTCATCTCGCTCACTGCGGGCCTAATAGAATTGTTTACAACGCGCGCTGTAAACGCTGGAAACATGGCAGCTGCAAGACGGCACGCGCAGGACGGAGAGGTTTTATGTTTTAATTAACGCCGACGCTGCACGGATCTAGCAATTGTACAAACCCCGTTTCCATATGAGTTGCGAAGTTATCCATCCATCCATTTCCTACCGCTTATTCCCTTTTGGGGCCTATCTCTGCTCCAATCGGTCGGAAGGCAGGCAGGGTACACCCTGGACAAGTCGCCACCTCATCGCAGGGCCAACACAGATAGACAGACAACATTCACACACTAGGGACCATTTAGTGTTGCCAATCAACCTATCACCAGGTGCATGTCTTTGGAAGTGGGAGGGGCCTATCCCCAGGTGCATGTCTTTGGAGGTGGGAGGGGCCTATCCCCAGGTGCATGTCTTTGGAGGTGGGAGGGGCCTATCCCCAGGTGCATGTCTTTGGAGGTGGGAGGGGCCTATCCCCAGGTGCATGCCTTTGGAGGTGGGAGGGGCCTATCCCCAGGTGCACGTCTTTGGAGGTGGGAGGGGCCTATCCCCAGGTGCATGTCTTTGGAGGTGGGAGGGGCCTATCCCCAGGTGCATGTCTTTGGAGGTGGGAGGGGCCTATCCCCAGGTGCATGCCTTTGGAGGTGGGAGGGGCCTATCCCCAGGTGCACGTCTTTGGAGGTGGGAGGGGCCTATCCCCAGGTGCATGTCTTTGGAGGTGGGAGGGGCCTATCCCCAGGTGCATGTCTTTGGAGGTGGGAGGGGCCTATCCCCAGGTGCATGTCTTTGGAGGTGGGAGGGGCCTATCCCCAGGTGCATGTCTTTGGAGGTGGGAGGGGTCTATCCCCAGGTGCATGTCTTTGGAGGTGGGAGGGGCCTATCCCCAGGTGCATGCCTTTGGAGGTGGGAGGGGCCTATCCCCAGGTGCACGTCTTTGGAGGTGGGAGGGGCCTATCCCCAGGTGCATGTCTTTGGAGGTGGGAGGGGCCTATCCCCAGGTGCATGTCTTTGGAGGTGGGAGGGGCCTATCCCCAGGTGCATGTCTTTGGAGGTGGGAGGGGTCTATCCCCAGGTGCATGTCTTTGGAGGTGGGAGGGGCCTATCCCCAGGTGCATGCCTTTGGAGGTGGGAGGGGCCTATCCCCAGGTGCACGTCTTTGGAGGTGGGAGGGGCCTATCCCCAGGTGCATGTCTTTGGAGGTGGGAGGGGCCTATCCCCAGGTGCATGTCTTTGGAGGTGGGAGGGGCCTATCCCCAGGTGCATGTCTTTGGAGGTGGGAGGGGCCTATCCCCAGGTGCATGTCTTTGGAGGTGGGAGGGGTCTATCCCCAGGTGCATGTCTTTGGAGGTGGGAGGGGCCTATCCCCAGGTGCATGTCTTTGGAAGTGGGAGGAAGCCGGAGTACCCGGAGGGAACCCACGGAGTCACGGGGAGAACATGCAAACTCCACCCAGAAAGATCCCGAGCCTGGATTTGAACCCGGGACTGCAGGAACTTCGTATTGTGAGGCAGACGCACTAACCCCTCTGCCACCGTGAAGCCCTTGGGAAGTTATGTTAGATGTAAATATAAACAGAATACAATGATTTGCAAATCCTTTTCAAGCCATATTCAGTTGAATATGCTACAAAGACAATATATTTGATGTTCAAACTGTCACTCCTGTAACTTTTTGTTTTGGTTTTGGTCAGGTTATGTTTAGTTTTTTGGACATTTTAGTTCTGTCTTTTCACTTCCTGGTTTGTTTTGTTACCATAGCTACTCATTAGTTTACCCTAGTCACGCCCCGATCATCAGTCTCTCACGCCCATTTCTCATTACCGCTGCTACTATTTAAGGATTTTACTTTCTGTCCATCAGTTTGGGATCTTCACACTCGCACACACGCTAACCATGCTGCACCTCCTTCATGCCCTCGTCCATAGTTCCATGCCGTGTAAGTTTTTGTATTCATGCCATTGTGCTAGTTTTGTTTATAGTTTATTATTATTGATGCCAATGGAGCAAGTGTTTTTGTCTCATGTTTGTAGTTTGCAGCATTTATGCTAGTCTTTTGTTTGTTCATAGCCAATTGTCTGTAGCTCCTTATAAGCGTTCTTAGTTTGTTTATTTTTTTATTATAGTGTTTAAATAAACAACCATGTACTCACGTCCACGCCTCGCTCGTGCTGATCCTCATCTGCATCGAAGAAACAATCCATGTCCAAGCCATGTTGTGACACAAACTCATAAACATTTTTTTTGTTTTTGCAAATAATCATTAACTTTAGAATTTAATGCCAGCAACACGTGACAAAGAAGTTGGGAAAGGTGGCAATAAATACTGATAAAGTTGAGGAATGCTCATCAAACACTTATTTGGAACATCCCACAGGTGTGCAGGCTAATTGGGAACAGGTGGGTGCCATGATTGGCTATAAAAACAGCTTCCCAAAAAATGCTCAGTCTTTCACAAGAAAGGATGGGGCGAGGTACACCCCTTTGTCCACAACTGCGTGAGCAAATAGTCAAACAGTTTAAGAACAACCTTTCTCAAAGTGACATTGCAAGAAATTTAGGGATTTCAACATCTACGCTCCATAATATCATCAAAAGGTTCAGAGAATCTGGAGAAATCACTCCACGTAAGCAACATGGCCGGAAACCAACATTGAATGACCGTGACCTTCCATCCCTCAGACGGCACTGTATCAAAAACCGACATCAATCTCTAAAGGATATCACCACATAGCCTCAGAGACACTTCATAAAACCACTGTCAATAAATACAGTTGGTCGCTACATCTGTAAGTGCAAGTCAAAGCTCTGCTATGCAAAGCGAAAGCCATTTATCAACAACATCCAGAAACGCCGTCGGTTTCTCTGGGCCCGAGATCTTCTAAGATGGACTGATGCAAAGTGTGAAAAGTGTTCTGTGGTCTGACGAGTCCACATTTCAAATTTATTTTGGAAATATTCGACATTTTGTCATCCGGACCAAAGGGGAAGTGAACCATCCAGACTGTTATCGACGCAAAGTGTAAAAGCCAGCATGTGTGATGGTATGGGGGTGCATTAGTGCCCAAGGCATGGGTAACTTACACATCTGTGAAGGCACCATTAATGCTGAAAGGTACATACAGCTTTTGGAACAACATATGCTGCCATCTAAGCACCATTTTTTCATGGACGCCCCTGCTTATGTCAGCAAGACAATGCCAAGCCACATTCAGCACGTGTTACAACAGCGTGGCTTCGTAAAAAAAAGAGTGCGGGTACTTTCCTGGCGCGCCTTCAGTCCAGACCTGTCTCCCATGGAAAATGTGTGGTGCATTATGAAGCGTAAAATACGACAGCGGAGATTTTTATTCATATTTGCAAAAAATAACAACGTTTTCCATTTCGAACATTACATATCTTGTCTTTGCAGTCTATTCAATTGAGTATAAGTTGAAAGGGATTTGCAAATCATTGTATTCTGTTTTTATCGTCACGCGTTCGGCACTTCGTGGATGCAACACACTACCAGTCAGCAGGATTGCAGGTAAGAACAAGTTTTAATATAATAAAACAAACAAACAATGGTGCAAAAAGGGGGGAAAACAAAGCGCGTGCCAATGCAGGGAAAGCTAATGCTAAAACGTAGCAGGAAACAGAAAACATTAAACGACGTGCCACACGCACGTGAAGTTAAGGCAAAACTTAGCACAAAATAATCAATGACACCAAATACAAACCGTGACGTGTTGCGAAAAGCAAACAATGGACCGAGGACGAACTAAGGAATCAGGTGGGCTTTAATACACAAATAATTATTAGAAACAGGTGTGTGACAGGAGCCCGTGAGGAGGAACACAACACGTTGCCATGGTGACTAACACAAACAAGGAAGTGCTCAAACAAGGATCGGCAGAGTCCAGAAACAAAACACGAACAAAGACATAAAAAGGGCAAAACCATGAACGATCCGAGTCACGGATCGTGACATTTATTTACCATTTATTTACACAACGTGAGAAGGTCACTGGTTTGGGGTTTTTGTACGTTAAAAACATATTTAGAAGGTTTTCTTAAGCTCCAACTATGAAAACATTCCAATAATCCTACTGGGCAGAAATGGTTTCGCCCCGGTCAGGCCTGAATGGCGAATGGCCGCGATAAACTAGGGACGGCCTCGAAGGTGATGAGTGTCACGCCAAAGAAAATGTGATCCATCTTGTTTTGCCAAGTTAGAAAGTCGGACGACCCCCGAAGATGAATGAGATTCCCGGTAAGCCGCCCCCCCCCCCCCCAACCCCCCGTTTCCGCAGAAATGTAATCACAACACCATCATTGGCCATTTGGCCGCCTCCCTTTGGGAGACGGGAAAATTAAGTCTGTAATCTGGCTTTCTGTTACCTCGGCTCTCCTATTAATTGCTGCATCAAGCAAATGGGGCAAATCTCTGCATTAGGTCCTAATCACTTATCTGCTATTACCACTCTAGCCAGAGGGTTTAATTGGAGGACTTCATAGTTGTGGGAAATAACTTCTTGCAGTTATCATCAACACAGGACGCACGGGGTGGCCCCCATGTAGGGTTGGCCGATATATCGATATATTGTCTCTGTGCGATATAGAAAATGGTTGACAAGACTCTGCAGCATCGCGTGGACATCGGGGGCGGTACCTCTGGATTGGCAGACCGGGGTTGTGGTCCCTCTCTTTAAGAAGGGGGACCGGAGGGTGTGTTGCAACTATGGTGGGATCACACTCCTCAGCCTTCCCGGTAAGGTTTATTGAGGTGTAGAAGCATTTAAGTCTCACCTTAAAACTCATCTGTATACTCTAGCCTTTAAATAGACCTCCTTTTTAGACCAGTTGATCTGCCGCTTCTTTTCTTTCTCCTATGTCCCCCCCTCCCTTGTGGAGGGGGTCCGGTCCGATGACCATGGATGAAGTACTGGCTGTCCAGAGTCGAGACCCAGGATGGACCGCTCGCCTGTGTATCGGTTGGGGACATCTCTACGCTGCTGATCCGCTTGAGATGGTTTCCTGTGGACGGGACTCTCGCTGCTGTCTTGGATCCGCTTGAACTGAACTCTCGCGGCTGTGTTGGAGCCACTATGGATTGAACTTTCACAGTATCATGTTAGACCCGCTCCACATCCATTGCTTTCGGTCCCCTAGAGGGGGGGTTGCCCACATCTGAGGTCCTCTCCAAGGTTTCTCATAGTCAGCATTGTCACTGGCGTCCCACTGGATGTGAATTCTCCCTGCCCACTGGGTGTGAGTTTTCCTTGCCCTTTTGTGGGTTCTTCTGAGGATGTTGTAGTCGTAATGATTTTTGCAGTCCTTTGAGACATTTGTGATTTGGGGCTATATAAATAAACATTGATTGATTGATTGATTGGTTTGCTTGGTCAAGTGTGAAGGCTGCAATCGAACCTCACCTTCGACGCTTCCAGACTAACTCGTTGCGACCTCGATCCGATGACCATGGATGAAGTACTGGCTGTCCAGAGTCGAGACCCAGGATGGACCACTCGTCGGGACCCAGGATGGACCGCTCGCCTGTATCGGTTGGGGACATCTCTACGCTGCTGATCCGCTTGAGATGGTTTCCTGTGGACGGGACTCTCGCTGCTGTCTTGGATCCGCTTGAACTGAACTCTCGCGGCTGTGTTGGAGCCACTATGGATTGAACTTTCACAGTATCATGTTAGACCCGCTCGACATCCATTGCTTTCGGTCCCCTAGAGGGGGGGGCTTGCCCACATCTGAGGTCCTCTCCAAGGTTTCTCATAGTCAGCATTGTCACTGGCGTCCCACTGGATGTGAATTCTCCCTGCCCACTGGGTGTGAGTTTTCCTTGCCCTTTTGTGGGTTCTTCCGAGGATGTCGTAGTCGTAATGATTTGTGCAGTCCTTTGAGACATTTGTGATTTGGGGCTATATAAATAAACATTGATTGATTGATACTGGAGAGGAGGCTACACCGGATAGTCAAACCTCGGATTCAGGAGGAACAGTGTGGTTTTCGTCCTGGTGGTGGAACTGTGGACCAGCTCTATACTCTGGGCAGAGTTCTTGAGGGTGCATGGGAGTTTGCCCAACCAGTCTACATGTGCTTTGTGGACTTGGAGAAGGCATTGGACCGTGTCCCTCGGGAAGTCCTGTGGGGAGTGCTCAGAGAGTATGGGGTATCGGACTGTCTTATTGTGGCGGTCCGCTCCCTGTATGATCAGTGTCAGAACCTTGGTAAGTCGAACACATTTCCAGTGAGGGTTGGACTCCGCCAAGGCTGTCCTTTGTCACCCATTCTGTTCATAACTTTTATGGACAGAATTTCTAGGCGCAGTCAAGGCGTTGAGGGGTTCCGGTTTGGTGACCGCGGGATTAGGTCTCTGCTTTTTGCCGATGATGTGGTCCTGATGGCTTCATCTGACCGGGATCTTCAGCTCTCACTGGATCGGTTCGCAGCCGAGTGTGAAGCGACCGGAATGAGAATCAGCACCTCCAAGTCCGAGTCCATGGTTCTCGCCCGGAAAAGGGTGGAATGCCATCTCCGGGTTGGGGAGGAGACCCTGCCCCAAGTGGAGGAGTTCAAGTACCTAGGAGTCTTGTTCACGAGTGAGGGAAGAGTGGATGGTGAGATCGACAGGCGGATCGGTGCGGCGTCTTCAGTGTGAAGAAGGAGCTGAGCCGGAAGGCGAAGCTTCTTAATTTACCGGTCAGTCTACGTTCCCATCCTCACCTATGGTCATGAGCTTTGGGTCATGACTGAAAGGATAAGATCACGGGTACAAGCGGCCCAAATGAGTTTGGGTCTCTCCCTTAGAGATAGGGTGAGAAGCTCTGCCATCCGGGAGGAACTCAAAGTAAAGCCGCTGCTCCTCCACATGGAGAGGAGCCAGATGAGGTGGTTCGGGCATCTGGTCAGGATGCCACCCGAACGCCTCCCTAGGGAGGTGTTTAGGGCACGTCCAACCGGTAGGAGGCCAAGGGGAAGACCCAGGACACGTTGGGAAGACTATGTCTCCCGGCTGGCCTGGGAACGCCTCGGGATCCCCCGGGAAGAGCTAGACGAAGTGGCTGGGGTGAGGGAAGTCTGGGCTTCCCTGCTTAGGCTGTTGCCCCCGCGACCCGACGTCGGATAAGCGGAAGAAGATGGATGGATGGATATATCGTGATATTCGAGTATACGTTCTCACTTCAGTTGCTTTTAGCTGCGGGCTTTAGACTACAGCCTCTTCTTCAATCAATCAATCAATCAATCAATGTTTATTTATATAGCCCTAAATCACGAGTGTCTCAAAGGGCTGCACAAGCCACAACAACATCCGCGGTACAGAGCCCACATAAGGGCAAGGAAAAACTCACCCCAGTGGGACGTCTGTCAAGCAAGGACTTGGACTTGGATTGTTTCTTCGATGCAAAGGATGATTGGCACGAGCCAGGCGTGAACGAAGGTACATGTTTATTTATATTCTAACAAAACTACAAAAAAAAGGCGAACAAAGGGCGTGCACGAGGGCGGAAAACAAACTTGGCTAATGAAAAAACAAAAGACTAGCACAAAGGTTGGAACTATAAACATGAACAAAAACACTGTGGCATGAACAACAAAACTTGCACTGAGGCATTAATACAAAACTTACTTGGCGTGGGTGAAAACGAACAGCATAGCAAGGCATGAAGCAGATGAATACGGGAAGTGGGAAGTTGCCAGGCCGACTACCTGGTAACTCTGGTTTAAATAATAGCTGTGGTCATTACTAACAGGTGTGAGGGCTGAGGACAGGGGCGTGACTTGAGGGCACGGTGAACATCAATGAGTTGGCATGGAGACGAAAACAAACCAGGAAGTGCAAAAACAGAACTGGGGTGTCCAAAAAACAAAACATAACATGACTAAACATGACAAAAACAAAACATGATTCATAGGCGTGACAACGTCGATGTGAATGACTATGAGAAACCTTGGAGAGGACCGCATATCTCGGCTCAACAAAGAAATATTGCATTTCCCACTTTTCCTGGAATTGTATTTGCTCATCACTAATGTTTCTCTTCACTGCAGGCTTTGAAAAAGACATGTTTGGGGTTGTGGAATATATTTGTATTTAGCCCACGCACGGAGAATAGTGTTATTTCCGCAATGTGTGTCGTTCTGGTTTTCCTCCCTACAGCAACCCGCAAAAAAGTATCATACTGCGTCGTATAGAAATATATGTAGTGTTCATCGTGTGGGGCAATGTAAATTAAACAATAGAAAAAAAAACAAATAACGGTTTGAATCGGTCCAGGTTATCGGGGACTGTTATTATTGACGGACAGGTGTCACAGTGTGACTGCAGCCAGGCACGTAGGAAAACCCTCGTCTCCATGGCAACGTCTCTGTCACTTGCACTCATTTGCCGCTTTTCCACTAATGCAGGGGTAGGCAACCCAAAACGTTGAAAAAAACATTTTGGACCCAAATAACACAACACTGTCAAGCGTCATTCTTATAAAATGTGCAGGCCGCACTAACATTGAAGTTTCATATTAAGGTGGGGGCAGCAAAATAACGTCTCGCGGGCCGCATGTCCAACATAATATTGTGACATTGATTGATGATGCTAGCGGAGCAGTGAGAGTGGTAGTACGAGAGAAAGAAGGTGTGAATCTGGTAACAGATGAAGGAAGAATTAATTCTCAAGAAAAACAGCAGGGGCTCCATCGTCTGGCGGTGGATTGGCTTCAAGTGGGAAGATTTCGGACCGTCAACCATAATTTGTCAAGTGTGGGGCAAAAGCGTTGCTACAAAAAGTATAATTAATGCTAATATATAGCATCAATTAAAAGTCACCTGCTAGAGAATGAAGAATGGTTGCACCGAGGCAAATATTTCCAGATCAACACCGTATGAAAAAAACAGTCAACAACAAAAGTAGATAATGTGCACAGTAACCTTCCACATAACCAAGGACAAACTCTATTTGATTTCCTATTATGCAGCTAATATTTATTTAAAACCTGCAGAAAACAACAAAACACTTCTAATTTTTCTTTATTTTTTACATTTTGGCAGAGATAATCATGCCAGGCTTGAAAAGCGGTTGGATGAAGCGATGCTTATAATATCCCAACCTCTCTCACTCATTCACATTTAACATAAACAATTAAATACAAGAACAATACTATATAAACAAAAACAAGAAAAACTCTTGTACACTAACAATATACTATAGTACCGCTGTTACTAGCTCGGTTGGTAGAGTGGCCGTGCCAGCAACTTGAGGGTTGCAGGTTCGATTCCTGCTTCCGCCATCCTAGTCACTGCCGTTGTGTCCTTGGGCAAGACACTTTACCCACCTGCTCCCAGTGCCACCCACACTGCTTTAAATGTAACTTAGATATTGGGTTTCACTATGTAAAGTGCTTTGAGTCACTAGAGAAAAGCGCTATATAAATATAATTCACTTCACTTCAATTCACTACTATGAAACAAGACAAGACGAGACAAAACACACGCACGCACGCACGCACACACACACACACACACACACAAACACAAACACACACACACACGCACACACACACAGGCCCAAACACTCTCTGAACATACATCTCTCTACCATCGCTCTGTGTTGAAGGCATCACTCTCTTTATATATGTATATATATACAGTATATATATATATATGTATATATATATATATATATATATGTATGTATGTTCACATATTTATATATATAAATATGCACGCACACACATATATAAATATATACATTCATACATACATTCACACACATATATACATATATATATATACATACATATGTGCATACCTATATATATATATATATTAGTATGTGTGTGTATGAATATTAATGTGTATCAATATATGTATATATATATATATATATATATATTTATTTTTTTAATTTATTTATATATATTTATATTTAAGGGACGGCGTGGCCGTGCACAACCTGAGGGTCCCTGGTTCAATCCCCACCTAGTACCAACCTCCTCACGTCTGTTGTGTCCTGAGCAAGACACTTCACCCTTGCTCCTGATGGGTGCTGGTTAGCGCCTTGCATGGCAGCTCCCCCCATCAGTGTGTGAATGTGTGTGAATGTGGAAGTAGTGTCAAAGTGCTTTGAGTACCTTGTAGGTAGAAAAGATATATATATATATATATATATATATATATATACTGTATATATATTTATATAAATATATTTATACACACACACATAATTAAATATACATACCTCATGCTTGGTAAGTAAAATACTTACTGTATTGACACTTTGTAGGGTACAACAGACAGCAAACACTGAACTGACCAACACGCCATAAATTATACGCTACTGCCGCCACCTAATGTCTTGGACTTGCAACTGCAATTGGAACTTTGTGTCACACCTGCAAATAGCACTCAGAAAGGTGATAATGAGAGAAGATGTAACACCCGGACAGCAGTTGTCATAATCGGCTCATATGTAATTGTTGCAGTATAAAATTAGATTTTGGAGAAAATCGGTACCGTGTCTATTCAAATGTGAACGGTACCCATCCCCGTGCATAACTCCTCTGATTCCCAGCTTGATCTCCTCATGTTTCACTCGCAACGAAAAGTGAAGCGGCACATTGTAAAAGCTGATTGATGTTGATTGAAACATGTAAAAGGGCATCAAGGAGCAAACGAGCGCCGGCGTGTCAGCGAATGCAAATTGGCCTCGTCTCCTCTCTCGACCGCATCACTTGTGAAATATCATAGATAATCACGGCCAGATTAACGACCTCGGCGTGATTAATGCTCCGTGTTTAATTGACTCCGCTCGAGGTCAGGAGCGCGTCGGGACGTCTTCTCGGCGCGTTCGCCCGCAGGTACAGGTGCGACGCCGGGGATGGTATTTTGCAACGAAATGAATAATTAATAGCTCGCCCTCCCCCGAAAAGAGTATGAAAAATAACAAATCGCACATAGCGGGTGTTGTTGATGCATGCACATACAATACAAGATTATGCCAACACGGCTTCTTATATGCACCAGCATGTGCAAGCTGGTATTATGTCGGCGATTATACGCTCCTCTTGCTATCTCCGACGTTTTCTTTGAAGCTTACGTCGGCGCACGGGACAAAGTTAGCGTTAAATCGACGCCCAACCGCGTTGCTCGGCAACATCTGCATCCACACCCGTCCTTTCAAACGTAAACAAGGGAAGTATTTTCAGTAATTATTTTTCCACGGTGTTGACAAATCTTCTCTGCGCGTTTTGATGAGCAGCGGGAGAAAAAAGCCGGAGCTTTTCTTCCTGGCACTCACATCCAAGACGGCCACCAGGACTTTGACAAGAGATTTGGACAAATCCTTGTGTTCTGCATATGTTCTGACAACACATGATCCATTAGTTGTTATTTTCTACACCAAAATGTATCTATTTATTATTATTATTCTTTTTCTCCAGATTTTGGCATGCTCTACCATCCACATTTTTCATCCAATTAAAACCGTTCCAACTTGAACCATCCATGAAATTTAATCCACAAAAAATGTTTGTGGATTAAATTATGGAGAGAAATGACTGCCAAAATTGTGGCGATCTGTTGCCAGGCTCATGTGTCGTTTTAGTTCTGTTTCAGCACCCCTGGGTTTGTGTTTCTTGGTTGCCATGGGTGCTGATTATTTTCACCTGTCTCTGATTATTGTTCAGGACACTCACCTGCTCCCTGGCACTAATCAGAGTGTTCTATGTGTTGGGCTTCTGAGTTAATGATCGATTCGGATCTTTTTTTTATATTGTATTTAGTTCATTTTATTTTATTTTTTAGTATGAAATTAATATTTTGGTGAGCTCTACCATCCACATTTTTCATCCAATTAAAACCGTTCTAACTTGAACCATCCATGAAATGGTTCAAGTCGGTCAAAAAATGTTTGTGGATTCAATTATGGAGAGAAATGACTGCCAAAATTGTGGCGATCCGTTGCCTGGCTCATGTTTTGTTTTAGTTTAAGACTACCTTACTTCTTTTTCAGCACCCCTGGGTTTGTGTTTCTTGGTTGCCATGGGTGCTGATTATTTTCACCTGTCTCTGATTATTGTTCGGGACACTCACCTGCTCCCTGGCACCAATCAGAGTGTTCTATGTGTTGTGCTTCTGTATTTAGTTTAGTTTATTTTATTTTCCAGTATGAAATTAAGAACTCTGTGAATTCTACCATCCACATTTTTCATCCAATTAAAACCGTTCTAACTTGAACCATCCATGAAATGGTTTAAGTCTGTCAAAAAATGTTTGTGGATTCAATTATGGAGAGAAATGACTGCCAAAATTGTAGCAATCCGTTACCAGGATCATGTTTTTTTTTAGTTCTGTTTCAGCACCCCTGGGTTTGTGTTTCTTGGTTGCCATGGGTGCTGATTATTTTCACCTGTCTCTGATTATTGTTCGGGACACTCACCTGCTCCCGGGCACTAATCAGAGTGTTCTATGAGTTGCGCTTCTGAGTTAATGATCGATACGGATATTTTTTATATTGTATTTAGTTTAGTTTATTTTATTTTCCAGTATGAAATTAAGAATTCGGTGAATTCTACCATCCACATTTTTCATCCAATTAAAACCGTTCTAACTTGAACCATCCATGAAATTGTTCAAGTCGGTCAAAAAATGTTTGTGGATTCAATTATGGAGAGAAATGACTGCCAAAATTGTAGCGATCCGTTGCCAGGCTCATGTTTTGTTTTAGTTTAAGACTACCTTACTTCTGTTTCAGCACCCCTGGGTTTGTGTTTCTTGTTTGCCATGGGTGCTGATTATTTTCACCTGTCTCTGATTATTGTTCGGGACACTCACCTGCTCCCGGGCACTAATCAGAGTGTTCTATGTGTTGTGCTTCTGTATTTAGTTTAGTTTATTTTATTTTCCAGTATGAAATTAATATTTTGGTGAGCTCTACCATCCACATTTTTCATCCAATAAAAACCGTTCTAACTTGAACCATCCATGAAATGGTTCAAGTCGGTCAAAAAATGTTTGTGGATTAAATTATGGAGAGAAATGACTGCCAAAATTGGGGCGATCCGTTACCAGGATCATGTTTTTTTGTTTAGTTCTGTTTCAGCACCCCTGGGTTTGTATTTCTTGGTTGCCATGGGTGCTGATTATTTTCACCTGTCTCTGATTATTGTTCGGGACACTCACCTGCTCCCGGGCACTAATCAGAGTGTTCTATGTGTTGGGCTTCTGAGTTAATGATCGATTCGGATCTTTTTTTTATATTGTATTTAGTTCATTTTATTTTATTTTTTAGTATGAAATTAATATTTTGGTGAGCTCTACCATCCACATTTTTCATCCAATTAAAACCGTTCTAACTTGAACCATCCATGCAATGGTTCAAGTCTGTCAAAAACTGTTTGTGGATTAAATTATGGAGAGAAATGACTGCCAAAATTGTGGCGATCCGTTGCCTGGCTCATGTTTTGTTTTAGTTTAAGACTCCCTTACTTCTGTTTTAGCACCCCTGGGTTTGTGTTTCTTGGTTGCCATGGGTGCTGATTATTTTCACCTGTCTCTGATTATTGTTCGGGACACTCACCTGCTCCCGGGCACTAATCAGAGTGTTCTATGTGTTGTGCTTCTGTATTTAGTTTAGTTTATTTTATTTTCCAGTATGAAATTAAGATTTTGCTGAGCTCTACCATCCACATTTTTCCTCCAATTAAAACCGTTCTAACTTGAACCATCCATGCAATGGTTCAAGTCGGTCAAAAAATGTTTGTGGATTTAATTATGGAGAGAAATGACTGACAAAATTGTGGCGATCCGTCGCAAGGCTCATGTTTTGTTTTAGTTTAAGACTCCCTTACTTCTGTTTCAGCACCCCTGGGTTTGTGTTTCTTGGTTGCCACGGGTGCTGATTATTTTCACCTGTCTCTGATTATTGTTTGGGACACTCACCTGCTCCCGGGCACTAATCAGAGTGTTCTATGTGTTGTGCTTCTGAGTTAAATGATCGATTCGGATATTTTTTTTTTATATTGTATTTAGTTTATTTTATTTTCCAGTATGAAATCAAGATTTCGGTGAGCTCTACCATCCACATTTTTCATCCAATTAAAACCGTTCTAACTTGAACCATCCATGAAATGGTTTAAGTCTGTCAAAAAATGTTTGTGGATTCAATTATGGAAAGAAATGACTGCCAAAATTGTAGCGATCCGTTACCAGGATCATGTTTTTTTGTTTAGTTCTGTTTCAGCACCCCTGGGTTTGTGTTTCTTGGTTGCCATGGGTGCTGATTATTTCCACCTTTTTCTGATTATTGTTCGGGACACTCACCTGCTCCCGGGCACTAATCAGAGTGTTCTATAAGTTGTGCTTCTGAGTTAATGATCGATTCAGATATATTTTTTTTATATTGTATTTGGTTTAGTTTATTTTATTTTCCAGTATGAAATTAAGATTTCGGTGAATTCTACCATCCACATTTTTCATCCAATTAAAACCGTTCTAACTTGAACCATCCATGAAATGGTTCAAGTCGGTCAAAAAATGTTTGTGGATTCAATTATGGAGAGAAATGACAGCCAAAATTGTGGCGATCCGTTACCAGGATCATGTTTTTTTGTTTAGTTCTGTTTCAGCACCCCTGGGTTTGTGTTTCTTGGTTGCCATGGGTGCTGATTATTTTCACCTGTCTCTGATTATTGTTTGGGACACTCACCTGGTACCGGGCAATAATCAGAGTGTTCTATGTGTCGCACTTCTGAGTTAATGATCGATTCGGATATTTTTTTAATTTTGTATTTATTTTATTTTATTTTAGGTTTTAGTATGAAATTAAGATTTTGGTGAGCTCTACCATCCACATTTTTCATCCAATTAAAACCGTTCTAACTTGAACCATCCATGAAATGGTTCAAGTCGGTCAAAAAATGTTTGTGGATTCAATTATGGAGTGCCAGGATCATGATTTGTTTTTGTTCTGTTTCAGCACCCCTGGGTTTGTGTTTCTTGGTTGCCATGGATGCTGATTATTTTCACCTCTCTCTGATTATTGTTTGGGACACTCACCTGCTCTCGGACACTAATCAGAGAGCTATTTATTCCTGCCTTTCGCCATACTCGATCTGGCTGTTTTGTTTGCTTCATGCAACAATTTAGGAACAAAAAACAAGAGCGCAGAGAGGAAACAAACACCAACCAAGGAAACACAACCAGAAGTCAAGTGACAGATCGTCACACAAATTGTTTTGTTCATTTTTGATTTGTAGGTTAAAGTGTTCTATGTGTTGTGCTTCTGAGTAAATGACCAGTTTGAGCATTTTTTTTATAATTTCTTTAATTAATTGAGTTTATTTTCCAGTATGAAATGGTTCAAGTGGGTCAAAAAATGTTTGTGGATTAAATTATGGAGTGCCAGGATCAGGATTTGTTTTAGTTCTGTTTCAGCACCCCTGGGTTTGTGTTTCTTGGTTGCCATAGGTGCTGATTATTTTATTCCGTCTCTGATTAGAGTTAGGGACACGCACCTATTTTTTCATAATTTATTGAGTTTACGTTATTTTATTTTCCAGGATGAAATGGTTCAAGTCCATTTCTGACCTCCAGCTAAGTGGACGACTTCTGCAATTTTCAGGCAAAGCCCTTTGAGGTGTGTTGCGACGCAAAGTTAGGCCACACCTGCACTTTTGCGAAACAATCACACACTTCCGTTAGCTTTTGTGTATGAGCGAGGGAACAACTGTGTGGAGAGGCGGAGCAGACGGTGTGACAGAGAGGCAGGGCACGCTAGAGCCTGGCCCAAGATGGTGGCGAGGAGGCGGGGATGGTAAGTGAGCGGCGAGGCGGAGCGTAACGGGAGCGACGCTACAAACGAGATCAGGTGTGTGGATCGCGCACCTGTACATGATTAACGTATCTCCTCTCGCTGTATAAAAGGGGAGAAGGAGGAGAGAACGGGGCTGGTGATGGTGCGGAGCGAGAGCAACCCAAACAAGAACCGACAAGACAAGCAGCAGCACGTGCAGCCCGGAAGAGAGAGTGAGGAAGACACTGACAACGGGAAGGCTGAAAGGCAACACATTAAAGACTTTCGTTTTATTAAAAAATAAAATAAGTCTACAACTGCTCAAAAGGCATGTCCTTCCTTGGTGGTCCATGGAACCCGGAAGACGACGGCTCGAGTCTGTCACAAACTGGTAGTGCCAAATCAACACTTCCATGAATAAATAAATATAATGTATAATTTTCTTGGAAGACAGCCAGGCGTTCTTTTTTATTTCTGACTCAGTGCTCAAACGCCGCTATTGACCATACTGAAAAAAATCGAGTATTTTCTTCACGTGTCGGTATCGACTTTGTAATTTTTGCCAACCAAGAGCAAACTATCACTAATTGCTGAGACATTAAAGATAAAATAAGCCCTGCTTCTTCCTTGGTCTGGGTGATAAAACACGATCAATATATATCACCACAGACTCGTGATCCATAACTATAAAAAATGCGTTCGATAAAACCTTGGTCGGAGGCTAGGAAGTGGGGATGACACACTACCAGCCAATCAGGTAGCAGCATCAACTATCAAGTGTGGTTGCGCCATCATTTTGTTTGGCGGTTGATTCTCTGCATGGACTGAGAAGAGAAAGTAAAACTGAAGAAATTGCGGATAAAAGAGGAGAAGTCCCTGAGATAGTCTAGCGGTTTTTGGGTTTTACCAACGTGGTCTGTAAATGATGCAAGGCACTTGTCCCCACCAAGACCGGTGGTACCACACCACCTTAGCCGCGCTCACCCTTTTAGAACACAGGTGTCAAACTCAAGGTTCGGGGGCCAAAGCTGGCCCGCGGCATCATTTTATTTGGTCCGTGAACGCTTGGAAAAAAATATATTAATTTTATCGCATAAGTGTGTGTGTGTGTGTGTGTGTATATATATATATATATATATATATATATATATATATACATTTATCTAAACAAAACATTAAAACATCATATATATATACATATATATATATACATACACATATATATATATACACATATATACATATATATATACATATATATACACAAATATATACACATATACATATATATATATACATATATATATATATATATACATATATACATATATATATATATATATATATATATATATATATATATATATATATATATATATATATATATATATATATATATATATATATATATATATATATACATATATATACACTTATTAGGAAAAAAAATCCCTTACAGGACGGAGAGAAACACTTTTTATGTCAACAGACTCTTGGGCCGTACCTGCTGTCAAAACTCTAAAGACCGACTGCACAGTTCCTGACTTCACCATAAAAGACTTGCTTCATCCTGCCTGTGCTAACAAAATAAGAGTCTCAGAAAGCTAGCATGCGCAAGCTAGCAAGCTACGGAGTTTGATGCCAATGTATTTCTCCCCCGCCCTCAGCGACCGCTCCCTCTCCTCGCTCGCCCACACACTCACTGACATCACTCACCTGCTGCCACACATTAAACGGCCACGCCCACATATGCTACTCTCATAACAAAGTGTTTAAAAAGGAGTATGCGAGTCGGACAAATGAGATGCCAAATCCAACCACTTTCATGTGGTATTGGACAGAAAAGAGGACTTTTTGACTCCTCCATTTAAAAATGCGGACGTTATCATCACCACTGTTTGATTCCAATCAATGCAAGTCATCAGAATCAGGTAATACACCAACTTATATTCTTGTCTTCATGAAAGAAAGGAATCTATATGTGGTAAACATGCTTGTAGTATCATTAAACAACATTACACGGTATAGCTCAGTTGGTAGAGTGGCCGTGCCAGCAACTTGGGGGTTGCAGGTTCGATTCCCATTTCTGCCATCCTAGTTACGGCCGTTGTGTCCTTGGGCAAGACACTTTACCCACCTGCTCCCAGTGCCACCCACACTGGTTTAAATGTAACTTAGATATTGGGTTTCACTATGCAAAGCGCTTTGAGTCACTCGAGAAAAGCGCTATATAAATATATTTAAAAAAAAAAAAAATCAATTAAAGGCCTACTGAAAGCCACTACTACCGTCCACACAGTCTGATAGTTTATATATCAATGATGAAATATTAACATTGCAACATATGGCAATATGGGCTTTTTAGTTTACTAAATTGCAATTTTAAATTTCCCGCAAAGTTTCCTGATGAAAACGTCGTGGAATGATGACGCTTATGATGACACGTGCGTTTGACGTCTCGGGTTGTAGCGGACATTTTATCCCAGCCCGATCCCAGCAATAAACTGTCTGCTTTAATTGCATAATTCCACAGTATTCTGGACATCTGTGTTGCTGAATCTTTTGCAATTTGTTCAATTAATAATGGAGACGTCAAAGAAGAAAGATGTAGGTGGGAAGCGGTGTATTGCAGCTGCCTTTAGCAACACAAACACAGCCGGTGTTTCCTTGTTTAAAATTCCCGAAGGTGAAGCTTTACTATGGAACAGAACGGTCAAGCGAAAATGGTTCCCGACCACATGTCAACCGGCAGGTTTCGGTGAGAAAATTGTGGTAATAAGTCAGCTCTCACCGTAGTTATGAGCGGAGATTGCGTCCTCCTGCAGCTGCTGCGGACTATTACCTCCTCCCACCAGAGACACTGGCGGTCACCGCACCCGTGGCCACACCCCTCCGACTTTCAGTTACCATATAATCTCACTAAAACACTAGTAACACAATAAGCAGATAAGGGATTTTCCAGAATTATCCTAGTGAATTTGTCTAATAACATCTGAATTGCTCTGCCATCTATTTTTTTTTCCTACTCCTTCACTCTCACTTGCGAAAATGGTTCCCGACCGCATGTCAACCGGCAGGTTTCGGTGAGAAATTTGTGGTAATAAATCGGCTCTTACCGTAGTTATGAGCGGAGATTGCGTCCTCCTGCAGCTGCTGCGGACTATTACCTCCTCCCACCAGAGACACTGGCGGTCACAGCACCCGTGGCCACACCCCTCCAACTTTCAGGTACCATATAATCTCACTAAAACACTAGTAACACAATAAGCAGATAAGGGATTTTCCACAAATATCCTAGTGAATTTGTCTAATAACATCTGAATTGCTCTGCCATCTTTTTTTGCTTTCTACTCCTTCATTCTCACTTGCGAAAATGGTTCCCGACCACATGTCAACCGGCAGGTTTCGGTGAGAAAATTGTGGTAATAAGTCAGCTCTCACCGTAGTTATGAGCGGAGATTGCGTCCTCCTGCAGCTGCTGCGGACTATTACCTCCTCCCACCAGCGACACTGGCGGTCACAGCACCCGTGGCCACACCCTTCCGACTTTCAGTTACCATATAATCTCACTAAAACACTAGTAACACAATAAGCAGATAAGGGATTTTCCAGAATTATCCTAGTGAATTTGTCTAATAACATCTGAATTGCTCTGCCATCTATTTTTTTTTTCCTACTCCTTCACTCTCACTTGCGAAAATGGTTCCCGACCGCATGTCAACCGGCAGGTTTCGGTGAGAAAATTGTGGTAATAAGTCGGCTCTCACCGTAGTTATGAGCGGAGATTGCGTCCTCCTGCAGCTACCTCGGACTATTACCTTCTCCCACCGGAGACACTGGCGGTCACAGCACCCGTGGCCACACCCCTCCGACTTTCAGGTACCATATAATCTCACTAAAACACTAGTAACACAATAAGAAGAGAAGGGATTTTCCAGAATTATCCTAGTAAATGTGTCTAATAACATCTGAGTTGCTCCCACTGCCCTCGCCTTTTTATTTTTTTTTTATGTGAATTGTGAATGTGAATTATATTTATATAGCGCTTTTTCTCAAGTGACTCAAAGCGCTTTACATAGTGAAACCCAATATCTAAGTTACATTTAAACCAGTGTGGGTGGCACTGGAAGCAGGTGGGTAAAGTGTCTTGCCCAAGGACACAACGGCAGTGACTAGGATGGCTGAAGCGGGAATTGAACCTGCAACCCTCAAGTTGCTAGCACGGCCACTCAACCAACCGAGCTATACCGCCCCAATAGTCCTTCACTCTCAATATCCTCATCCACAAATCGTTCATCCTCGCTCAAATTAATGGGGAAATTGTCGCTTTCTTGGTCCGAATCGCCCTCGCTGCTGGTGGCCATGATTGTAAACAATGTGTGGATGTGAGGAGCTCCACAACCCGTGACATCACGCGCACATCGTCTGCTACTTCCGGTACAGGCAAGGCCTTTTTATTAGCGACCAAAAGTTGCGAAATTTATCCTCGATGTTCTCTACTAAATCCTTTCAGCAAAAATATGGCAATATGGCGAAATGATGAAGTATGACACATAGAATGGAGCTGCTATCCCCGTTTAAATAAGATAATCTCATTTCAGTAGGCCTTTAACTTGTTAACAAAAACGTCCCTTTCCTGAATAAATATAAATGATAAATATGAATGAGGTAGATGTCCTCGACTTGGTCGATTGAAAAGTAGCTCACCTGCAGAAAAAGTGTGAGCATCTTTTTCAGACATGTTGAATTTTGCATTGGATGTTCCTCCATGTAACTTGTCGAGCTTCCAAACAAATACACGAAGGACGACCAACACCGCACTGAGTCCATACCCAACCCCCTAACATCCGCCATTGTTCTGCCGTCTTCACCCCGAGCTGACATTTGGAAGGAGGTTCTGCTCCAAACGGGAGCTTTGGGCCATCCGTCAGGTTTTTCCAAGGAGGCAGGAAATCAATGTCCTTGGCCAGCGTTTAGAAGCCGAGAGCAGGCGAGAAGGGGAAAGCTTAGGAGGCGCAGACAGTTGGTGGAGCAGACGTCTCTGAAGGTAAGCAAGGTGAAGCATTGGAAGGCAGCCTTCAAATCAGATTAGGCGTGGAAGGAGGAGGGGAAGCAGAGTAAGAGCGTCTGGAGAACGACAAACCCTCAAGACACATGGATTGTGAGAGATAGCCAAGATATGAAATGACATTTACGGATTACAACTTTCATTATCGGACGTACCGTCGCTAAGAAATACTTCAGTGCCGATCCGTCAGCTCTGGGAGAGGAAATGAAGCATCCTTGTCTTCACAGAGACGGTCTTGGATTCGTTACCGGGCGATTCTTCTCCACATTGTTTTGGACCGACCACGGGCTCCGTTTGCACTGCACACAACAATCTAATTTTCTAGGGGCAGTATAGCTCGGTTGGTAGAGTGGCCGTGCCAGCAACTTGGGGGTTGCAGGTTCGATTCCCACTTCCGCCATCCTAGTCACTGCCGTTGTGTCCTTGGGCAAGACACTTTACCCACCTGCTCCCAGTGCCACCCACACAGGTTTGAATGTAACTTAGATATTGGGTTTCACTATGTAAAGCGCTTTGAGTCACTAGAGAAAAGCGCTATATAAATATAATTCACTTCAGTTCACAACCAAGTGACACGGGCCGTATCATTTTTTTGCAAGTCTAAACCCTCAGAATTGCTTCCAATTTGATCGTTTTGTATCAGATTTGGACCACATAAGAAGGTACTCACAATGTCCGATTTCGGCAATGCTGTTTCGGTCTTTGTTCAGCTTCCAAATTTTTAGTGCATCAAAGGTATTTTGTGCGCAAATAATAAGCCATATATATATATATATATATATATATAAATATATATGACAACATTCACACTCACATTCACACACTAGGGCCAATTAAGTGTTGCCAATCAACGTATCCCCAGGGGCATATTTTTGGAGGTGGGAGGAGCCTATCCCCAGGTACATGTCTTGGGAGGTGGGCAGAAGCCGGAGTACCTGGAGGGAACCCACACAGTCACGGGGAGAACATGCAAGCTTGTCCCTCATAATTTTGACAAAATGATAGAATGGAAAATGACACAAATGTTACTGCATATGTCAGCAGACTAGTTAGGAGCCTTTGTTTGTTTACTTACAACTAAAAGACAAGTTGTCTAGTATGTTCAACATTTTATTTAAGGTCTAAATTGGGTCTTGAATTGTAAAAATAAATATGTCTAATGTACCATAAGATGTTTTGTTAAAATAAAGCCATTTTTTGCGTTCCCCTTTATTTAGAAAAGTATCGAAAAGTATAAAAATACATTATATATATATATATATATATATATATATATATATATATATATATATATATATATATATATATATATACATACATACATATGTATATATATATATATATATATATATATATACATACATTTATATATATATATATATATATATATCACAAATAAGCTATATGTGGTAAATATATATATATACACTGTATATATTACTTTTTTTAATTTAGTTTTTTAATTTTTATTTTAGAAGAGTATTGAAAATTATCGAAATACATTTTGATACAGGTGGTATCGAGACAACCCTAATGCAATATGTAATATTTATTGTTAAATTTTTGGTTTGTTGCGTTTAATTTTGTAGCTGTGTGTACAAATGGCGCCGCTGAAGTGGCAGCTCTGTGCTCTTTTAATGTATTTTAATGTTTCCCTTTTGTTTACATGTGTCTTACTTTAATCTTTGCGGACCTTTTTTTTTTTTTGTATCAGCATTGCAGGACTCACAATTTCCCCATTGTGGGACACAAAAAAGTCGTAATATTGCTGAGGGGACACTGACCCTCCACTCCACCAGGTGGCACTATTGTACACGCCCTTGGAGCGTGACGCGAAGCTCACCTGGCCTTAGGGATTTTTCAAGTATATAAAGTCACACTAATAATAAAATAAAATAAAAAAAACAGCATTTCTCGGGGAAATATGAGCCTTCCCTCTGTCATCACAACAGAGATGCTCTTGTGAACGTCTGGCGGTCACTTTTTACAAGGCCGAAGGAGAGAGAAAGAGAGGAAGTGACAGCCACCTAAAAATAGTCCAACAGTGTCCCATAAATGCTAAGGAGAAACACTAAAGGAGAATGAAAGAAAAAAAACATGCAACAAGCAACACCACCATTTCATTTCACCTCCTGTCAAAGTCAGGCCACATTACTCTGGGAAAGAGGAGAAATTACAAGCCCTGCACGGCAATCTCATGCAGGTAGGAAATGAGCACGGCGATAATGGGACGGGGGAAAGTGCCGTAAAAAAAACAACAACAAAAAATGAATAGAACGGAGAAGATGAATAGACGGCCGGGAGAATGGCGGAGGGACAAAAGACATGGCGAAACAAGGACTAGAAAAGGACGATGGGAACAAACTCGGACTAATCACAGATCCTTACATAATTATCACGTTTTTTTTATATTTTTTTTATGTAGAGTGAAAAGGAACCACGTCGTTTTTTTTGTTGTTTTTTTTAAATGACACACAGGTACTTCTTCAATCAGCACCAATAAAGGAGCAGATGTAGAATTGATTGATTAGGACTTTTATTAGTAGATGTACACAGTACAGTACATATTCCGTACAACCGACCACTAAATTGCAACACCCCGATAAGTTTTTCAACTTGTTTAAGTCGGGTGTCCACGCTAAACAATTCATGGTAAAATAGTATGAAGGGCCTTCAGGGACATTATTCAGAATTACCTCTTACATACACTACTGAAATTCTCTCACATAAACAACTGAGATGTTTTTCTCTCACACACACTACTGAAATATCTTTCACACACACTACTGAAATGCACTCACACTACTGAAAAGCTCTCACATAGTGTATGTGAGAGCATTTCA
Organism: Nerophis ophidion; assembly: GCF_033978795.1. NCBI lineage: Eukaryota > Metazoa > Chordata > Actinopteri > Syngnathiformes > Syngnathidae > Nerophis > Nerophis ophidion. The sequence goes on from NC_084613.1 coordinate 87,356,370, forward strand.
GTAGTGTATGTGAGAGCATTTCAGTAGTGTATGTGAGAGCATTCTGTTGTTATTTACGCATTTAGGGTGCCAACTTCACTGGTTTTGCGTTTTGTAAATCGAACTGCTTATATCCGATATTTTACATGCAGGATAACATCATCTGACATTTTTTATTTTTGGCTGGTATGGGACTAATTTACGAGGGGCCGTTAGGGACATTATTCAAAATTACCTCTTACATACGCAACTGAAATGCTCTTAAACACACTCCTGAAATGCTCTCACATAAATAACTGATATATTTTTCTCTCACACACATGACTGAAACACTCTTATACACACTACTGAAATATCTTTCAGATACACTACTGACATGCTCTCACATACACTATGTGCAAGCTTTTCACTAGTGTATGTGAGAGCCTTTCAGTAGTGTATGTGAGAGAATTCTGTTTTTATTTACGCATTTAGGGTGCCAACTTCACTGGTTTTGGGTTTTGTAAATCGAACTGCTTATGTCAGACATTTTACATGCAAGATGACATCATCAGACATTTGTTTTTTTGGGGTTTTTTTTGGCTGATATGGGACAATTTTACAAGGTGCCGTTAGGGACATTATTCAGAATTACCTCTTGCATACACTATTGAAATGCTCTCACATAAACAACTGAAGTGTTTTTCTCTCACACACACTACTGAAATATCTTTCACATACACTACTGAAATGCTCTCAGATAGTGTATGTGACAGCATTTCAGTAGTGTATGTGAGAGCATTCTGTTTTTATTCACGCATTTAGGGTACAACAAACTGCTTATTTATCGGACATTTTATATGCAAGATGACATCATCCGACATATGTTTGTTTTTTGGCTGATATGGGACTATTTTACGAGGGGCTGTTAGGGACATTATTCAGAATTACCTCTTGCATACACTATTGAAATGCTCTCACATAAACAACTGAAGTGTTTTTCTCTCACACACACTACTGAAATATCTTTCACATACACTACTGAAATGCTCTCAGATAGTGTATGTGACAGCATTTCAGTAGTGTATGTGAGAGCATTTCAGTAGTGTATGTGAGAGCATTCTGTTTTTATTCACGCATTTAGGGTACAACAAACTGCTTATTTATCGGACATTTTACATGCAAGATGACATCATCCGACATTTGTTTTTTTTTGGGCTGATATAGGACTAGTTTACAAGGGGCCGTTAGGGACATTATTCAGAATTACCTCTTGCATTAACTATTGAAATGCTCTCACATAAACAACTGAATTGTTTTTCTCTCACACACACTACTGAAACACTCTTATACACACTACTGAAATATCTTTCACATACACTACTGAAAAGCTCTTACATATTGTATGTGAGCGCATTTCAGTAGTGTATGTGAGAGCATTCTGTTGTTATTTACGCATTCAGGGTGTCAACTTCACTGGTTTTGCGTTTTGTAAATCGAACTGCTTATATCCGATATTTTACATGCAGGATGACATCATCTGACATTTTTTATTTTTGGCTGGTATGGGACTAATTTACGAGGGGCCGTTAGGGACATTATTCAAAATTACCTCTTACATACGCAACTGAAATGCTCTCAAACACACTCCTGAAATGCTCTCACATAAACAACTGATATTTTTTTCTCTCACACACATGACTAAAACACTCTTATACACACTACTGAAATATCTTTCAGATACACTACTGAAATGCTCTCACATACTGTATGTGAGAGCATTTCAGTAGTGTATGTGAGAAAATTATGTTTTTATTTACGCATTTAGGGTGCCAACTTCACTGGTTTTGGGTTTTGTAAATCGAACTGCTTATGTCGGACATTTTACATGCAAGCTGACATCATCCGACATTTGTTTTTTTTTTGGCTGATATGGGACTATTTCACGAGGGGCCGTTAGGGACATTATTCAGAATTACCTCTTGCATACACTATTGAAATGCTCTCACATGAACAACTGAAGTGTTTTTCTCTCACGCACACTACTGATACACTCTTATACACAATACTGAAATATCTTTCACATACACTACTGAAAAGCTCTCACATATTGTATGTGAGCGCATTTCAGTAGTGTATGTGAGAGCATTCTGTTGTTATTTACGCATTCAGGGTGCCAACTTCACTGGTTTTGGGTTTTGTAAATCGAACTGCTTTTGTCGGACATTTTACATGCAAGATGACATCAACCCACATTTGTTTTTTTTTGGCTGATATGGGACTATTTTACGAGGGGGCGTTAGGGACATTATTCAGAATTACCTCTTGAAATGCTCTCACATAAACAACTGAAGTGTTTTCTCTCACACATACTACTGAAACACTCTTATACACACTACTGAAATATCTTTCACATACACTACTGAAAAGCTCTCACATATTGTATGTGAGCGCATTTCAGTAGTGTATGTGAGAGCATTCTGTTGTTATTTACTCATTCAGGGTGCCAACTTCACTGGTTTTGCGTTTTGTAAATCGAACTGCTTATATCCGATATTTTACATGCAGGATGACATCATCTGACATTTTTTATTTTTGGCTGGTATGGGACTAATTTACGAGGGGCCGTTAGGGACATTATTCAAAATTACCTCTTACATACGCAACTGAAATGCTCTTAAACACACTCCTGAAATGCTCTCACATAAACAACTGATATGTTTTTCTCTCACACACATGACTGAAACACTCTTAAACACACTACTGAAATATCTTTCAGATACACTACTGAAATGCTCTCACATACTGTATGTGAGAGCATTTCAGTAGTGTATGTGAGAAAATTATGTTTTTATTTACGCATTTAGGGTGCCAACTTCACTGGTTTTGGGTTTTGTAAATCGAACTGCTTATGTCGGACATTTTACATGCAAGATGACATCATCCGACATTTGTTTTTTTTTGGGCTGATATGGGACTATTTTACAAGGGGCCGTTAGGGACATTATTCAGAATTACCTCTTGCATTAAGTATTGAAATGCTCTCACATAAACAACTGAATTGTTTTTCTCTCACACACACTACTGAAACACTCTTATACACACTACTGAAATATATTTCACATACACTACTGAAAAGCTCTTACATAGTGTATGTGAGCGCATTTCAGTAGTGTATGTGAGCGCATTTCAGTGGTGTATGTGAGAGCATTTCAGTAGTGTATGTGAGAGCATTTCAGTAGTGTATGTGAGAGCATCCTGTTGTTATTTACGCATTTAGGGTGCCAACTTCACTGGTTTTGCGTTTTGTAAATCGAAGGGCCGTTAGGGACAATATTCAAAATGACCTCTTACATACACAACTGAAATGCTCTTAAACACACTCCTGAAATGCTCTCACATAAACAACTGATATATTTTTCTCTCACACACATGACTGAAATACTTTTATACACACTACTGAAATATCTTTCAGATACACTACTAAAATGCACTCACATACACTACTGACATGCTCTCACATACACTATGTGCAAGCTTTTCACTAGTGTATGTGAGAGCCTTTCAGTAGTGTATGTGAGAGAATTCTGTTTTTATTTACGCATTTAGGGTGCCAACTTCACTGGTTTTGGGTTTTGTAATTCAAACTGCTTATGTCGGACATTTTACATGCAAGATGATTTGTTTTTTGTTTTTTTTGGCTGATATGGGACTATTTTACAAGGGGCCGTTAGAGACATTATTCAGAATTACCTCTTGAATAAACTATTGAAATGCTCTCACATGAACAACTGAAGTGTTTTCTCTCACACACACTACTGAAATGCTCTTATACACACTACTGAAATATCTTTCACATACACTACTGAAAAGCTCTCACATAGTGTATGTGAGTGCATTTCAGTAGTGTATGTGAGCGCATTTCAGTAGTGTATGTGAGAGCATTTCAGTAGTGTATGTGAGAGCATTCTGTTGTTATTTACGCATTCAGGGTGTCAACTTCACTGGTTTTGCGTTTTGTAAATCGAACTGCTTATATCCGATATTTTACATGCAAGATGACATCATCCGACATTTTTTGGGGGTTTTTTTTTGGCTGGTATGGGACTATTTTACGAGGGGCCGTTAGGGACATTATTCAAAATTACCTCTTACATACACAACTGAAATACTCTTAAACACACTCCTTAAATGCTCTCACATAAACAACTGATATATTTTTCTCTCACACACATTACTGAAACACTCTTATACACACTACTGAAATATCTTTCAGATACACTACTAAAATGCTCTCACATACACTACAGACATGCTCTCACATACACTATGTGTGAGCTTTTCACTAGTGTATGTGAGAGCATTTCAGTAGTGTATGTGAGAGAATTCTGTTTTTATTTACGCATTTAGGGTGTAAATTAAACTGCTTATGTCTGACATTTAACATGCAAGATGACATCATCAGACATTTGTTTTTTGTTTTTTTTGGGCTGATATGGGACTATTTTACAAGGGGCCATTAAGGACATTATTGAGAATTAACTCTTACATACACTACTGAAATGCTCTCACATAAACCACTGAAATGTTTTCTTACACACACTACTGAAACACTCTTATACAAACCCCGTTTCCATATGAGTTGGGAAATTGTGTTAGATGTAAATATAAACAGAATACAATGATTTGCAAATCCTTTTCAAGCCATATTCAGTTGAATATGCTACAAAGACAACATATTTCATGTTCAAACTGATAAACTTTTTTTTTGCAAATAATCATAAACTTTAGAATTTGATGCCAGCAAAACGTGACAAAGTAGTTGGGAAAGCTGTCAATAAATACTGATAAAGTTGAGGAATGCTTATATATATATATATGCTTATTTTTAACATCCCACAGGTGTGCAGGCTAATTGGGTATAAAAACAGCTTCCCAAAAAATGCTCAGTCTTTCACAAGAAAGGATGGGGCGAGGTACACCCCTTTGTCCACAACTGCGTGAGCAAATAGTCAAACAGTTTAAGAACAACCTTTCTCAAAGTGACATTGCAAGAAATTTAGGGATTTCAACATCTACGCTCCATAATATCATCAAAAGGTTCAGAGAATCTGGAGAAATCACTCCACGTAAGCGGCATGGCCGGAAACCAACATTGAATGACCGTGACCTTCCATCCCTCAGACGGCACTGTATCAAAAACCGACATTAATCTCTAAAGGATATCACCACATGGGCTCAGGAACACTTCAGAAAACCACTGTCACTAAATACAGTTGGTCGCTACATCTGTAAGTGCAAGTTAAAGCTCTACTATGCAAAGCGAAAGTCATTTATCAACAACATCCAGCTTCTCTGGGCCCCCGAAATCATCTAAGATGGACTGATACGAAGTGGAAAAGTGTTCTGTGGTCTGACGAGTCCACATTTCAAATTGTTTTTGGAAATATTCGACATGGTGTCATCCGGACCAAAGGGGAAGCAAACCATCCAGACTGTTATCGACGCAAAGTTCAAAAGCCAGCATGTGTGATGGTATGGGGGTGCATTAGTGCCCAAGGCATGGGTAACTTACACATCTGTGAAGGCACCATTAATGCTGAAAGGTACATACAGGTTTTGGAACAACATATGCTGTCATCTAAGTGCCGTCTTTTTCATGGACGCCCCTGCTTATTTCAGCAAGACAATGCCAAGCCACATTCAGCACGTGTTACAACAGCGTGGCTTGGTAAAAAAAAAGAGTGCGGGTACTTTCCTGGCCCGCCTGCAGTCCAGACCTGTCTCCCATGGAAAATGTGTGGCGCATTATGAAGCGTAAAATAGGACAGCGGAGACCCCGGACTGTTGAAGGACTGAAGCTCTACATAAAACAAGAATGGGAAAGAATTCCACTTTCAAAGCTTCAACAATTAGTTTCCTCAGTTCCCAAACGTTTATTGAGTGTTGTTAAAAGAAAAGGTGATGTAACACAATGGCGAACATGCCCTTTCCCAACTACTTTGGCACGTGTTGCAGCCATGAAATTCAAAGTTAATTATTATTTGTTAGAACAAATATTTTTATGAGTTTGAACATCAAATATGTTGTCTTTGTAGCATATTCAACTGAATATGGCTTGAAAAGGATTTGCAAATCATTGTATTCTGTTTATATTTACATCTAACACCATTTACCAACTCATATGGAAACAGGGGTTTGGCGGTATAATCACTCCATGCACGTTCCTCACCTTCCCCTATTAAAAATGTACAAATAAATGAGTATGCATGAAAACAGAAAATAAGAAAAAGAAGCTGTCATATTAAAGCTTTTCCCCCCCCCTCACATTAAATATGTGTCCTCTGTTGCTTTCCCTATTTTCAAGACCTTCTTGCTGTGCAGAGGCTAATTACCATCTTTATTTCCAGCAGCAGCAGATTTGACTTCACAATTTAAGTACTTTTTTCCTGCAAACAAAGACAAGTCGTCCACAGTCTGTCTTGTCAGCTTGCAAACAAAAGTGGGAAAAGTCCGACCATGTTCGCCGGACACAATCATGAACGCACTGCGCTCGTCGCTTGTTTTCAACGTCCCCTCTGCTGCCTTCAAAGTCCCTCACTATTGTACTCCTGCTCACACATTAATGACTTTCTTTGCCCTGCAGGATTTGACAGACAATGCGTCCCGTGAGCATGTTTTTGGATACTTTCAGTTGTTTGTTTTTCTCAGAGGAGGATTCAGGCTGAGAGAATCTGACTTTTTTTATTTTTTTTTTAAATATTCGCGTTCATTAAAAAAACAAAAATGCAAATTGGGCAAACGGGCAGTTAAACGCAAGTTTTTGGGGCTGTTAGAGGCTTTTCATTATAAATGTGCCCAGAAACCACTTTAGTCATTAAGGCTGCTTTAATACGAGGGATGTAACGATATAAACATTTTACATTGTGACCAAAATTAGCACGGTCATCATTATTATTATTATTATTATTATTATTACGGTATTGGTGAATGTGCTGAAAAAGGCTGGGAGATATGGCTGACAACCGTATCATGATAGAGGTGTTTTATACAGTATCGGTCGATATCAATAACTATTGAAATCAAACAATGGATGTCCGCTTCATCCATCCATCCATCCATCTTCTTCCGCTTATCCGAGGTAGGGTCGCGGGGGCAACAGCCTAAGCAGGGAAACCCAGACTTCCCTCTCCCCAGCCACTTCGTCTAGCTCTTCCCGGGGGATCCCGAGGCGTTCCCAGGCCAGCCGGGAGACATAGTCTTCCCAACGTGTCCTGGGTCTTCCCCGTGGCCTCCTACCGGTTGGATGTGCCCTAAACACCTCCCTAGGGAGGCGTTCGGGTGGCATCCTGACCAGATGCCCGAACCACCTCATCTGGCTCCTCTCCATGTGGAGGAGCAGCGGCTTTACTTTGAGTTCCTCCCGGATGGCAGAGCTTCTCACCCTATCTCTAAGGGGGAGACCCGCCACCCGGGGGAGGAAACTCATTTTGGCCGCTTGTACCCGTGATCTTATCTTTTGGGTCATGACCATGGATGTCCGCTTTTCAGGTGGAATTATTTCCCATTCTTGCCTGATGTACCGCTTAAACCAGGGGTCTCAGACACGCGGCCCGTTGGCCAATTGCGGCCCGCAAGACGTTATTTTGCGGCCCCCAACTTAATATGAAAGTTTAATGTTCGTGCAGCCCGCAAGTTTTATAAGAATAGTGCTTGACAGCGTTGTGTTATTTGGGTCCAAAATGGCTCTTTCAACGTTCTGGGTTGCCTACCCCTGCGTCAGTGGATAAGCGGCAAATAAGGGTTTTTTTTACGTGCCTGGCTGCAGTTACACCGCGACACCTGTCCGTCAGTAATTACAGTCTCCGATAACCTGGGCCAATTCAAACCGTTATTTGTTTTTTTTATTGTTTAATTTGCATTGCCTCACACGATGAACACTACATATATTTCTATATGATGCTAAGTAACACTCCGGGAGCCGTCACTTTTTTTGCGCTGGCTATCCTGGTACTTTCCCGGCTATTATCCACCAACCGCCGTGTTGCTGTAGGGAGGAAAAGCGGAACGACACACACTGCGGAAATAACATTATTCTCCGTGCGTGGGCTAAATACAAATATATTCCACAACCCCAAACGTGTCTTTTTCAAAGCCTGCAGTGAACAGAAACATTAATGATGAGCAAAGACAATTCCAGGAAAATTGGGAGATGCAATATTTCTTTGTTGAGCACAGGGACACCCCGACGTGTCGCATTTGCACCGAAAAAGTTGTGGTGCCCAAGGAATACAATTTGAAACGTGATTATACAACTAGACATACTGAGGACTGTGCAACGTTTTTTTAAAGAAATATTTTCTAGCACCCCAGCCTCACCCAGACTCTGGTGAATTGAGTTTGAGACCCCTGGCTTAAACAGTCAGGGGTCTCCGTTGTGGTATTTTACCCATCATGCATTTTCAAATGGGAGACAGGCCCCAGGTGCATGTCTTTGGAGGTGGGAGGAAGTCGGAGTACCCGGAGGGAACCCACGCATTCACGGGGAGAACATGCAAACTCCACACAGAAAAATCCCGAGCCCGGGATTGAACCCAGGACTACTCAGGACCTTCGTATTGTGAGGCAGACGCACTAACCCCTCTGCCACCGTGACGCCCCACTCCATAGTGGATCTAACATAATAGTGAGAGTCCAGTCCATAGTGGATCTAACATAATATTAGAGTCCAGTCCATAGTGGATCTAACATAATAGTGTGAGAGTCCAGTCCATAGTGGATCTAACATAATAGTGTGAGAGTCCAGTCCATAGTGGATCTAACATAATAGTGAGAGTCCAGTCCATAGTGGATCTAACATAATAGTGTGAGAGTCCAGTCCATAGTGGATCTAACATAATAGTGAGAGTCCAGTCCATAGTGGATCTAACATAATAGTGTGAGAGTCCAGTCCATAGTGGATCTAACATAATAGTGTGAGAGTCCAGCCCGTAGTGGATCTAACATAGTGTGAGAGTCCACTCCATAGTGGATCTAACATAATAGTGAGAGTCCAGTCCATAGTGGATCTAACATAATAGTGAGAGTCCAGTCCATAGTGGATCTAACATAATAGTGAGAGTCCAGTCCATAGTGGATCTAACATAATTGTGAGAGTCTAGTCCATAGTGGATCTAACATAATAGTGTGAGAGTCCAGTCCATAGTGGATCTAACGTAATAGTGTGAGAGTCCAGTCCATAGTGGATCTAACATAATAGTGAGAGTCCAGTCCATAGAGGATCTAACATAATAGTGTGAGAGTCCAGTCCATAGTGGATCTAACATAACATTGAGTCCAGTCCATAGTGGGTCTAACATAATAGTGAGAGTCCATTCCATAGTGGATCTAACATAATAATGAGTCTAGTCCATAGTGGATCTAACATAATAGTGAGAGTCCAGTCCATAGTGGATCTAACATAATAGTGAGAGTCCAGTCCATAGTGGATCAAACATAATATTATAGCCCAGTCCATACTGGATCTAACATAATATTAGAGTCCAGTCCATAGTGGATCTAACATAATAGTGAGAGTCCAGTCCATAGTGGATCCAACATAATAGTGAGAGTCCAGTCCATAGTGGATCTAACATAATAGTGAGAGTCCAGTCCATAGTGGATCAAACATAATATTATAGCCCAGTCCATACTGGATCTAACATAATATTAGAGTCCAGTCCATAGTGGATCTAACATAATAGTGAGAGTCCAGCCCATAGTGGATCCAACATAATAGTGAGAGTCCAGTCCATAGTGGATCCAACATAATATTATAGCCCAGTCCATAGTGGATCTAACATAATATTAGAGTCCAGTCCATAGTGGGGCCAGCAGGAGTCCATACAGAGCGGAGAAGGGTCAGCAGCGCAGAGATGTCCCCAAACGACGCACAGGCGAGCGGTCCACCTCTGGTCCAGACTCTGGACAGCCAGCACTTTCTTCATTGAGCTTCACTGTAGTCATGTCTTGCACTACAGACGCTCGTACATAAGTTACAAATGGCGGACTCCCACAAAGATATTTATTTGGGTACATTTCTATTAATGGGTTATACTTGTATACCGCTTTCCTACCTTCGAAGTACTCAATAAGAATCCATCGGAATCCATCCTATTTGGGTCCCATATCAAACTAAAGAAGGTCAGTGACTTCACTATAAAAGTGGGTGACATTGTTATCACCAGGAAGGATGAGATCACCTACCTAGGTTCCATTCTAGAGGCTAATCTTTCCTGTGATAAAATGGCAACCAAGGTGATCAAAAAGGTCAATTCCTCTACAGAATCTCCTCTCTGGTCAACAAAAGCACCTTGAGGATTCTAGCGGGAACTCTCATTCAACCCTTCTTCGATTACGCTTGCACCTCCTGGTACCCCAGCACCTCCAAAACCCTCAAATCTAGACTCCAAACATCCCAGAATAAGCTAGTCCGGTTACTTTTAGACCTCCACCCCAGATCACACCTCAATCCAACCCACTTCTCCAAAGTGGGCTGGCTCAGGGTGGAGGACAGAGTCAAACAACTTGCACTGAGCCTAGTCCAGGGGCGCTCACACTTTTTCTGCAGGCGAGCTACTTTTCAATTGACCAAGTCGAGGAGATCTACCTCATTCCTTTTTATAATTTATATTGATTTATTTATGAAAAAGACTTTTTTGTTAACAAGTTAATGTTGTTTAATGATAATACAAGCATGTTTAACACACACAGATTCCTTTCTTTCATGAAGACAAGAATATAAGTTGGTGTATTACCTGATTCTGATGACTTGCATTGATTGGAATTAGACAGTAGTGTTGATAACGTCCGCGTTTTCAAATGGAGGAAAAAAAAAAGTCCTCCTTTCTGTCCAATACCACATGAAAGTGGTTGGATTTGGCATCTCATTTGTCCAACTTGCATACTGGTTTTTAAACACTTTGTTATGAGAGTAGCATATGTGTGTGGCCCTTTAATGTCTGGCAGCAGGTGAGTGATGTCAGTGAGTGTGCGGGTGGGCAAGCAAGTGAGAAAGCGGTCGCTGAGGGCGGGGGAGAAATACATTGGCATCAAACTCCGTAGCTTGCTAGCTTTCTGAGACTCTTATTTTGTTAGCACAGGCAGGATGAAACAGGTCTTTTATGGTGAAGACAGGAACTGTGCAGTCGCTCTTTAGAGTTTTGACAGTAGCTACGGAGTCTCTAGAAATAAAATGTGTTTCTCTGCGTCCGCCCTGTTAGTGATTTTTTACTTAAATATGAGCTCGCAGCAGCCAGCGTCATCTCACAAGATCCTCGGGTGCCGAGAATGTCAAACAACTGACGAAAGTGAAGTCTTGGTATGATTGATGATTGCTCATTTTTATGTCTATTTCTTAATGCCTGGCTTGAGATCAACTGACACACCCTCCGAGATCAACCAGTCGATCGCGATCGACGTAATGGGCACCCCTGGCCTAGTCTATAAAATCCGCTACACCTCCTTGATACCGAAGTACATGTCAAACTACTTCCTTAACGTAAATGACCGCCATAACCACAACACCAGGGGGAGCTCCACAAACCACGTTAAACCCAGATTTCGATCTAACAAAGGTCTTAACTCATTCTCTTTCTATGCCACATCAATGTGGAATGCACTCCCAACAGGTATAAAAGTAAGTGCATCTCTATATTCCTTCAAAAGCGCTCTAAAACAACACCTCCAGGCAACTTCAACACTTTACTAATACCCTCCTCCATTCACATCCCATCTCCCCGGATTATAAACAACTCAAATGTACTTCTAATGTATATACTTGTTCTTATGCTATGTGAACTCACTATGTTCTCTGCTGGCTGTACATATCCTACTAAATAAGACCTACACTGTTTCAATGTCCACATTTCTCTGTTGATGCAATTGTTGATGACTGAAGTTCTGATATCAACCAAAGCTCCTCATGGATTGTAAATAATGTCAATAATTCAATGTACATACTATGATGATTAACTTGTGTGATGACTGTATTATGTTGATAGTATATATTTGTACCATGAATTGATTAACGTGGACCCCGACTTAAACAAGTTGAAAAACTTATTGGGGTGTTACCATTTAGTGGTCAATTGTACGGAATATGTACTGAACTGTGCAATCTACTAATAAAACTTTCAATCAATCAGTCAATCAATCAAAGCGCTTAGACACTATTTTCACCCATTCACACGCACATTCACTCAGGAGCAAGAGCGAAGTGTCTTGCTCAAGGACTCAATGGACGTGACGAGGTTGGTAGAAGGTGGGGATTGAACCAGGAACCCTCAGTTATGCTGGCACGGCCACTCTCCCAACCACGCCACGCCGTCCCCCAGTACTTACATCACAACTGGCGGACTCCCGAAAATATATTTGGGAACATTTCTACCATCCATCCATTTACTACCGCTTATTCCCTTTCGGGGTCGCGGGGGGCGCTGGCGCCTATCTCAGCTACAATCGGGCGGAAGGCAGGGTACACCCTGGACAAGACGCCACCTCATCGCAGGGCCAACACAGATAGACAGACAACATTCACACACTAGGGACCATTTAGTGTTGCCAATCAACCTATCCCCAGGTGCATGTCTTTGGAGGTGGGAGGGGCCTATCCCCAGGTGCATGTCTTTGGAGGTGGGAGGGGCCTATCCCCAGGTGCATGTCTTTGGAGGTGGGAGGAAGCCGGAGTACCCGGAGGGAACCCACGCATTCACGGGGAGAACATGCAAACTCCGCACAGAAAGATCCCGAGCCTGGATTTGAACCCAGGACTGCAGGAACTTCGTATTGTGAGGCAGACGCACTAACCCCTCTGCCACCGTGAAGCAACATTTCTACCATTTATGGATAATCTGCTGACTGGGGCAAATTCCAAATGGATCATTTTTGCGGAAGTTTGAAGGAAGGCAAGATTATTTTATAAATACATCAGAAATATCTCGACGATTTTTAAAATTTTCAGGACTTATGCAGATCCCAATTACGCATGAGCAGGTAGCATAAGGAATATGAGAATCAGCACCTCCAAGTCCCAGTCCATGGTTCCCGCCCGGAAAAGGGTGGAATGCCATCTCCGGGTTGGAGAGGAGATCTTTCCCCAAGTGGAGGACTTTGAGTACCTTTGTGTTTTATTCATGAGTGAGGGAAGAGTGGATTGTGAGGTCGACAAGCGGATCGGTGCGGCGTTTTCAGTAATGCAAACGCTGTAACGAGCCTGAGGGCAAAGCTCTCCACTTACCGGTCGATCTACGTTCCCATCCTCACCTATGGTCATGAGCTTTGGGTTATGACCGAAAGGACAAGATCACGGGTACAAGCTGCCGAAATGACTTTCCTACGCCGGGTGGCAGGGCTCTCCCCTAGAGATAGGGTGAGAGGCTCTCCCTTAGAGATAGGGTGAGAGGCCCTCCTTTAGAGATAGGGTGAGAGGCCCTCCTTTAGAGATAGGGTGAGAGGCTCTCCCTTAGAGATAGGGTGAGAGGCTCTCCCTTAGAGATAGGGTGAGAGGCTCTCCCTTAGAGATAGGGTGAGAGGCTCTCCCTTAGAGATAGGGTGAGAGGCCCTCCCTTAGAGATAGGGTGAGAGGCTCTCCCTTAGAGATAGGGTGAGAGGCTCTCCCTTAGAGATAGGGTGAGAGGCTCTCCCTTAGAGATAGGGTGAGAGGCTCTCCCTTAGAGATAGGGTGAGAGGCTCTCCCTTAGAGATAGGGTGAGAGGCTCTCCCTTAGAGATAGGGTGAGAGGCTCTCCCTTAGAGATAGGGTGAGAGGCTCTCCTTTAGAGATAGGGTGAGAGGCTCTCCCTTAGAGATAGGGTGAGAGGCTCTCCCTTAGAGATAGGGTGAGAGGCTCTCCCTTAGAGATAGGGTGAGAGGCTCTCCCTTAGAGATAGGGTGAGAGGCTCTCCCTTAGAGATAGGGTGAGAGGCTCTCCCTTAGAGATAGGGTGAGAGGCTCTCCCTTAGAGATAGGGTGAGAGGCTCTCCCTTAGAGATAGGGTGAGAGGCTCTCCCTTAGAGATAGGGTGAGAGGCCCTCCCTTAGAGATAGGGTGAGAAGCTCTCCCTTAGAGATAGGGTGAGAAGCTCTGTCATCCGGGAGGAACTCAAAATAAAGCCGTTGCTCCTCCACATGGAGAGGAGCCAGATGAGGTGGTTCGGGCATCTGGTCAGGATGCCACCCGAAAGCCTCCCTTGGGAGATGTTTCGGCCACGTCCGACCGGTAGGAGGCCACGGGGAAGACCCAGGACACGTTGGGAAGACTATGTCTCCCGGCTGGCCTGGGAACGCCTCGGGATCCCCCAGGAGAAGCTGGATGAAGTGGCTGGGGAGAGGGAACCAGACCTCGGATAAGCGGAAGAAGATGGATGGATGGTACCATAAGGTTAGAAGAGGTTTTGCATAATAGGGTCCTTTTAACCAAGGTTTATTTGGGTGAAAACAAGCAGATATGTTGACCGCATTCCCGCCAAACCGAAGCCTTTCACAGTGAGTAAAGACTTTCTGTTTACAACATTGACTTCCATCACCATTAAAACACTCAGGGTCAAGACCCCTTTAATAGTTGATCCGTCAGTCGGATCGAGGTCGCAACGAGTTAGTCTGGAAGCGTAGAAGGTGAGGTTCGATTGCAGCCTTCACACTTGACCAAGCAAACCAATCAATCAATCAATCAATGTTTATTTATATAGCCCCAAATCACAAATGTCTCAAAGGACTGCACAAATCATTACGACTACAACATCCTCGGAAGAACCCACAAAAGGGCAAGGAAAACTCACACCCAGTGGGCAGGGAGAATTCACATCCAGTGGGACGCCAGTGACAATGCTGACTATGAGAAACCTTGGAGAGGACCTCAGATGTGGGCAACCCCCCCCCCTCTAGGGGACCGAAAGCAATGGATGTCGAGCGGGTCTAACATGATACTGTGAAAGTTCAATCCATAGTGGCTCCAAGACAGCAGTGAGAGTCCCGTCCACAGGAAACCATCTCAAGCGGATCAGCAGCGTAGAGATGTCCCCAACCGATACAGGCGAGCGGTCCATCCTGGGTCCCGACGAGCGGTCCATCCTGGGTCTCGACTCTGGACAGTCAGTACTTCATCCATGGTCATCGGACCGGACCCCCTCCACAAGGGAGGGGGGGACATAGGAGAAAGAAAAGAAGCGGCAGATCAACTGGTCTAAAAAGGAGGTCTATTTAAAGGCTAGAGTATACAGATGAGTTTTAAGGTGAGACTTAAATGCTTCTACTGAGGTAGCATCTCGAACTGTTACCGGGAGGGCATTCCAGAGTACTGGAGCCCGAACGGAAAACGCTCTATAGCCCGCAGACTTTTTTTGAGCTCTAGGAATCACTAATAAGCCGGAGTCTTTTGAACGCAGATTTCTTGCCGGGACATATGGTACAATACAATCGGCAAGATAGGCTGGAGCTAGACCGTGTAGTATTTTATACGTAAGTAGTAAAACCTTAAAGTCACATCTTAAGTGCACAGGAAGCCAGTGCAGGTGAGCCAGTATGGGTATATATGTATGTATATATGTATATAAAGGTATATATGTATGTATATATGTATATAAAGGTATATACAGTACAGGTATATATGTATGTATATATGTATATAAAGGTATATATGTATGTATATATGTATATAAAGGTATATACAGTATAGGTATATATGTATGTATATATGTATATAAAGGTATATACAGTACAGGCGTAATATGATCAAACTTTCTTGTTCTTGTCAAAAGTCTAGCAGCCGCATTTTGTACCAACTGTAATCTTTTAATGCTAGACATGGGGAGACCCGAAAATAATACGTTACAATAATCGAGACGAGACGTAACAAACGCATGGATAATGATCTCGGCGTCTTTAGTGGACAAAATGGAGCGAAACCCCACTAAAAGGGCGGGAAAAAGAAAAGCGTGTTTAATTATAAACAGACATAAAAGCTCTTCGCATGAAATAACCCTTCAACTTCTCAGGTGTCCTCAAAAAAGACCGAATTCAGTGAAGAAAGTGTTTTCCTCAGAGTGCATCTTAGTCTGGAGGACACTCTGACGGATGGAATTAGACACTGCACACACTGAGTGTTTTGAAACACACACACACACACACACACACACACACACACACACACACACACACACACACACAGGTGACAGTTGACTTTCCGAAGCGAGAGCTCTCTGGGCAAGGTCACCCACAAATTCCCACAGAATTACACACACACTGACCCACAACATAGAGGATAGAAAGCCTATTAGAGTTTCCGAGATGCTCAGTGTTCCCACTGCCAAGGGAAAGAAAGCGTGAAGGCGTTGAATCAAACGCCGCTTCATTTATTTCCTTTCTGTGACTCCTCCGAGGCCGCCGCTAAGGCTGGGAAACACAGCGAAACGCACCGGAAAACAAACACTCCGTGACTTTGCTTTAAAGAGGTGGTCTCAGCTGGGTGACAGGCTATTGTTTGGCGGCGCTACGAACGTGACACGACCACAGTGGCATCGGACTAACGTGTTATAACGCGGCACGGGTCTACAGGTGCGGTACGGTTGACTGATTCTCCAACAAAATATCCAGGAAAAAACTTTTCTCTCAATAGTGAAAATAATATTTTACATGGGCCAAAAACACTTTGGGGAGGAGATCTTTCCTCATGTGGAGGAGTTCAAGTACCTCGGAGTCTTGTTCCCGAGTGAGGGAAGAGTGGATGGTGAGATCGACAGGTGGATCGGTGCGGCGTCTTCAGTAATGCGGACGCTGTATCGATCCGTTGTGGTGAAGAAGGAGCTGAGCTGGAAGGCAAAGCTCTCAATTTACCAGTCGAGCTATGTTCTCATCCTCACCTATGGTCATGAGCTTTGGGTCATGACCGAAAGGATAAGATCACGGGTACAAGCGGCCCAAATGAGTTTGAGGTCTCTCCCTTAGAGATAGGGTGAGAAGCTCTGTCCTCCGAGAAAAGCCACTGCTCCTCCACATGGAGAGGAGCCAGATGAGGTGGTTCTGGCATCTGGTCAGGATGCCACCCGAACGCCTCCCTAGGGAGGTGTTCAGAGCACATCCGACCGGCAGAAAGCCACAGGTAAGACCCAGGACATGTTGGAAAGACTATGTCTCCCACCTGGTCTGGGAACGCCTCGGGATCCCCTGGGAGGAGCTGGACCAAGTGGCTGGGGAGAGGGAAGTCTTGGCTTATCTGCTTAGGGTTAGCTGAAGAAAATGGATGGATGGATGAAAAACTGGACGGACAAACGAAGCACTGAGCAAAGTTAGAAAGTCTGCGACATCAAGCTGCAATGACATGCCGACCACAATGGATGCACTGCACAATACGCCTGGTAGTGAAGCTCAGCATGGGGACATTGATCCGGATCGGTCCAAAACTTCATCACTTGGAATGGAATTATCTTTATTGTCATTGCATTGTTACGGCTGAAGCTCCTCTAAGCGTGCCTCTGGACACGCGCGGCCGCACACAATCAGCAATCAACACACCTTCCACTGATGAGAGCTCCACGTCCTTTAAAAGCCAGCGTGTCCTGTGGTCCAGTGCCAGAACGTAGCTACTTGTACAGTAAGCCCTACATGTATCGCGCTATCCTCGCCTATGTACTTCCTTGCTCTCAGTTGTTCCCCTCTGTGCTCATTGTGTCCTGTCATGTGTCGTCACCCTGCAGTTCCTCTTTGGTCCCTGGATTTGTGATGTGTGTCTCGTCTCCCCGGATTTCTGCAATATTCTGAGGCACTCAGGGCAAACTCGGCCAAACTCCCTTAAAGTAAAACTGCAATTTTCAACACCAACAAATCCAGTCCAACGTAAAGTAAGACTCTATGCTTCCATAGACATAGACAAGCCAGAATTATTATCGATTTTACATGATGATTTCAACACTTCCAAATTTGTTTAAAAAAAAAGAAATGTTGGGAACTCGCATGGCTGCCGTTTTGTGACCCCAAGATGCAAGAACCAGGAGAGCAAAGAGTAGGTAGGATGAGTTTTAATCTAAAATGAAGCAGTCCTGCATAAACGTTCCAACATCAAGTGTTATCATCGAGTACTTAGGAGTGCTCAAGAAAAAGCATAAATAGGACGCATGTTGATTGGCCGCAGGTGTGGACCGGCTCCCAATCAACAGCAGGTGTGTAAACAAAAAAGTGCTCAGCGGAACAAACAGGAAATGGAAACCAAAATGAAAGCACTGATAAGAAGTGAATACAAAAACAAGGAAACAGAAATAAAGTGACTGATCCTCACAATAAATACAACTAAGATGCATGTACGATCAAACAGCTGGTGTGTAATTAGCACAACACGTACATTATAAATCCTTTGTAGGGCGCAACATAATACTCAACTTCCTGGAAAGAGCTACCTCTTAGTTAGACAACAGTACTGCCACCTAGAGACCTGGAAGTGCAACTGTATTGCAAAGGAGATCTAAATTTGTTAGAAAATAAGACATAACAACTGGATAGCACAGTTATCGGGATCAGCTAAATTTTAAATGCCATCCATCCATCTTCTTCCGCTTATCCAAGGTCGGGTCGCGGGGGCAACAGCCTAAGCAGGGAAACCCAGACTTCCCTCTCCCCAGCCACTTCCTCTAGCTCTTCCCGCGGGATCCCGAGGCGTTCCCAGGCCAGCCGGGAGACATAGTCTTCCCAACGTGTCCTGGGTCTTCCCCGTGGCCTCCTACCGGTTGGACGTGCCCTAAACACCTCCCTAGGGAGGCGTTCGGGTGGCATCCTGACCAGATGCCCGAACCACCTCATCTGGCTCCTCTCCATGTGGAGGAGCAGCGGCTTTACTTTGAGTTCCTCCAGGAATGGCAGAGCTTCTCACCCTATCTCTAAGGGAGAGACCCAAACTCATTGGGCCGCTTGTACCCGTGATCTTATCCTTTCGGTCCTGACCCAATGCTCATGACCATAGGTGAGGATGGGAACGTAGATCGACTGGTAAATTGAGAGCTTTGCCTTCCGGCTCAGCTCCTTCTTCACCACAACAGATCGGTACAACGTCCGCATTACTGAAGACGCCGCACCGATCCGCCTGTCGATCTCACCATCCACTCTTCCCTCACTTGTGAACAAGACTCCTAGGTACTTGAACTCCACCACTTGGGGCAGGGTCTCCTCCCCAACCCGGAGATGGCACTCCACCCTTTTCCGGGCGAGAACCATGGACTCGGACTTGGAGGTGCTGATTCTCATTCCGGTCGCTTCACACTCGGCTGCGAACCGATCCAGTTAGAGCTGAAGATCCCAGTCAGATGAAGCCATCAGGACCACATCATCTGCAAAAAGCAGAGACCTAATCCCGCGGTCACCAAACCGGAACCCCTCAACACCTTGACTGCGCCTAGAAATTCTGTCCATAAAAGTTATGAACAGAATGGGTGACAAAGGACAGCCTTGGCGGAGTCCAACCCTCACTGGAAATGTGTCCGACTTACTGCCAGCAATGCGGACCAAGGTCTGACACTGATCATACAGGGAGTGGACCGCCACAATAAGACAGTCCGATACCCCATACTCTCTGAGCACTCCCCACAGGACTTCCCGAGGGACACGGTCCAATGCCTTCTCCAAGTCCACAAAGCACATGTAGACTGGTTGGGCAAACTCCCATGCACCCTCAAGAACTCTGCCCAGAGTATAGAGCTGGTCCACAGTTCCACGACCAGGTTATTTACAATCCGGGGAGATGGGATGTGAATGGAGGAGGGTATTAGTAAAGTGTTGAAGTTGCCTGGAGGTGTTGTTTTAGTGCAGTTTTGAAGGAGGATAGAGATGTACTTACTTTTATACCTGCTGGGAGTGCATTCCACATTGATGTGGCATAGAAGGAGAATGAGTTATCAGCAGACCTATGTAAGCGTCAATATATACCTTGATGGTGCAGAAAAAAAGACCATCTATTTTTTTAACCGATTTCCGAACTCTAAATGGGTGAATTTTGGCGAATTAAACGCCCTTCTGTTTAATGCGCTGGAGGCGATGACGTCAGAATGTGACGTCGCCGAGGTAACACACCCACCATTTTCATTTTCAACACATTACAAACACCGGGTCTCAGCTCTGTTATTTTCCGTTTTTTTGACTATTTTTTGAACCTTGGAGACATCATGCCTCGTGGGTGTGTTGTCGGAGGGTGTAACAACACTAACAGGGAGGGATTCAAGTTGCACCACTGGCCTGAAGATGCCAAAGTGGCAAGAAATCTGCCGCCAGACCCCCATTGAATGTGCCAGAGTGTCTCCACATTTGACCGGCGATGCTAAGGCAGACATGGCACAGAGATGTATGGATAACCTGCAGATGCATTTGCAACGATAGTCAACGAAATCACAAAGGTGAGTTTTATTGATGTTGACTGCCAGCTAATCGATGCTAACATGCTACGCTAATCGATACTAACATGCTATTTACCGGCGGTGCTAAAGCAGACATAGAACAGAGATGTATGGATAACCTGCAGGTGCATTTGCAACTATAGTCAACGAAATCACAAAGGTGAGTTTTATTGATGTTGACTGCCAGCTAATCGATGCTAACATGCTACGCTAATCGATGCTAACATGCTATTTACCGGCGGTGCTAAAGCAGACGTGGCACAGAGATGTATGGATAACCTGCAAATGCATTTGCAACGATAGTCAACGAAATCACAAAGGTGAGTTTTATTGATGTTGACTGCCAGCTAATCGATGCTAACATGCTACGCTAAGCGATGTTAACATGCTATTTACCGGCGGTGCTAAAGCAGACATGGAACAGAGATGTATGTATAACCTGCAGATGCATTTGCAACGATAGTCAACGAAATCACATAGGTGAGTTTTATTGATGTTAACTGCCAGCTAATCGATGCTAACATGCTACGCTAATCGATGCTAACATGCTATTTACCGGCGGTGCTAAAGCAGACATGGCACAGAGATGTATGGATAACCTGCAGGTGCATTTGCAACTATAGTCAACGAAATCACAAAGGTGAGTTTTATTGATGTTGACTGCCAGCTAATCGATGCTAACATGCTACGCTAATCGATGCTAACATGCTATTTACCGGCGGTGCTAAAGCAGACATGGCACAGAGATGTATGGATAACCTGCAGATGCATTTGCAACTATAGTCAACGAAATCACAAAGGTGAGTTTTATTGATGTTGACTGCCAGCTAATCGATGCTAACATGCTACGCTAATCGATGCTAACATGCTATTTACCGGCGGTGCTAAAGCAGACATGGAACAGAGATGTATGGATAACCTGCAAATGCATTTGCAACGATAGTCAACGAAATCACAACGGTGAGTTTTATTGATGTCTACTGCCAGCTAATCGATGCTAACATGCTATTTACCAGCGGTGCTAAAGCAGACATGGCACAGAGATGTATGGATAACCTGTAGATGCATTTGCAACTATATTACGTTTCCTTCCACCCACATTTAATGCGAAACAAACACTTACCAATCGACGGATTTAAGTTGCTCCAGTGTCAAAAGATGCGAAAGTCCTGATCGTTTGGTCCGCACATTTTACCGGCGATGCTAACGCAGCTATTCGGCCATGCTATGACTATGAATTCGCTCAATAGCTTCAGTTTCTTCTTCAATACTTTCATACTCCAACCATCTGTTTCAATACATGCGTAATCTGTTGAATCGCTTAAGTCGCTGAAATCCGAGTTTGAATCCGAGCTAATGTCGCTATATCTTGCTGTGGTATTCCCATTGTTTGTTTACATTGGCAGCACTGTGTGACGTCACAGGGAAATGGCCAGTGTCTTCGCAGAGAGCGAAAATAAGGCACTTTAAAGCTTTATTTAGGGATATTCCGAGACCGGTAAAATTTTGAAAAAAAAATTCAAAAAATACAACTAGCCACTGGGAACTGATTTTTATTGTTTTTAACCCTTTTGAAATTGTGATAATGTTCCCCTTTAAGACCTTTGTTAGATGGGAATCTGGGTGTAACGTGGTTTGTGGAGCTCCCCCTGGTGTTGTGGTTCCATCCATCCATTTACTACCGCTTATTCCCTTTCGGGGTCGCAGGGGGCGCTGGCGCCTATCTCAGCTACAATCGGGCGGAAGGCAGGGTACACCCTGGACAAGTCGCCACCTCATCACAGGGCCAACACAGATAGACAGACAACATTCACACACTAGGGACCATTTAGTGTTGCCAATCAACCTATCCCCAGGTGCATGTCTTTGGAGGTGGGAGGGGCCTATCCCCAGGTGCATGTCTTTGGAGGTGGGAGGGGCCTATCCCCAGGTGCATGTCTTTGGAAGTGGGAGGAAGCCGGAGTACCCGGAGGGAACCCACGCATTCACGGGGAGAACATGCAAACTCCACACAGAAAGATCCCGAGCCTGGATTTGAACCCAGGACTGCTGGAACTTCGTATTGTGAGGCAGACGCACTAACCCCTCTGCCACCGTGAAGCCCTGGTGTTGTGGTTATGCCGGTTATTTATGTTAAGGAAGTAGTTTTACATGTACCTTAATATCAGGGAGGTGTAGCGGATTTTATAGACCAGGCTCAGTGCAAGTTGTTTGACTCTGTCCTCCACCCTGAGCCAGCCCACTTTGGAGAAGTGGGTTGGATTGAGGTGTGATCTGGGGATAAAGGCTGTAAAAGGTATAAGAAAAAATTGGCCGAAGAGATGGAGAGGAAACACAATACAGAACATTCTAGTGGGTAAAAGTAATAAAAAGAATGAAGATATTGTGTTGTTTTTTTTTGTAATAATGCCGGGCGTAAACGAATGAGAGGTGGTGCTGTACTTTAAAGTCTGAGAAGAGACGAGGACAGAGAGGAATACACAGGAAGACCGCCTCCGTGCCAGAATAAAAGTGGTTGATCAGAGTAAACATCGCTTTCAAGGACACTTGATGGCAGTCATTAAAATGAAAGATGACTTGTTGGAGCACTTTCACTGCAGAATCTCTCCGTCAACTTTTAATCCTCACCTTCTTCACCGGCAGGCACTAAGCTTGTTTCGGGGTCTATTGGCAAAAACAAAATACTTACTGCTTAGACTCATGGGAAAAGAAAGAGATAATTGAAAAGTTCTCCCTGAACTAAGAGGAGTTAACAGATGATCTTGAAGTATGCCCAAACACCCGAGGACCATCTTGTTTACTGGTCCTAAATGTATATTGTTTATTTGTATATTACAAACTGTAAATAAACATTGACATTGATTGATCGGTTGGGGACATCTCTGCGTTAGTGACCCGTCTCCGCTTGGGATGGTCTCCAGCTGGCTCCACTATGCACTGGACTCTCACTATTATGTTGGATCCACTATGGACTGGACTCTCACTATTATGTTGGATCCACTATGGACTGGACTCTCACTATTATGTTCAATCCACTATGGACTGGACTCTCACTATTATGTTAGATCCACTATGGACTGGACTCTCACTATTATGTTAGATTCACTATGGACTGGACTCTCACTCTAATGTTGGATCCACTACGGACTGGACTCTCACTATGATGTTAGATCCACTATGGACTGGACTCTCACTATTATGTTAGATCCACTATGGACTGGACTCTCACTATTATGTTAGATCCACTATGGACTGGACTCTCACTATTATGTTGGATCCACTATGGACTGGACTCTCACTATTATGTTAGATCCACTATGGACTGGACTCTCACTATTATGTTAGATCCACTATGGACTGGACTCTCACTATTATGTTAGATTCACTACGGACTGGACTCTCACTATGATGTTAGATCCACTATGGACTGGACTCTCACTATTATGTTAGATCCACTATGGACTGGACTCTCACTATTATGTTAGATCCACTATGGACTGGACTCTCACTATTATGTTGGATCCACTATGGACTGGACTCTCACTATTATGTTGGATCCACTATGGACTGGACTCTCACTATTATGTTCAATCCACTATGGACTGGACTCTCACTATTATGTTAGATCCACTATGGACTGGACTCTCACTATTATGTTAGATTCACTATGGACTGGACTCTCACTCTAATGTTGGATCCACTACGGACTGGACTCTCACTATGATGTTAGATCCACTATGGACTGGACTCTCACTATTATGTTAGATCCACTATGGACTGGACTCTCACTATTATGTTAGATCCACTATGGACTGGACTCTCACTATTATGTTGGATCCACTATGGACTGGACTCTCACTATTATGTTAGATCCACTATGGACTGGACTCTCACTATTATGTTAGATCCACTATGGACTGGACTCTCACTATTATGTTAGATTCACTACGGACTGGACTCTCACTATGATGTTAGATCCACTATGGACTGGACTCTCACTATTATGTTAGATCCACTATGGACTGGACTCTCACTATTATGTTAGATCCACTATGGACTGGACTCTCACTATTATGTTGGATCCACTATGGACTGGACTCTCACTATTATGTTCAATCCACTATGGACTGGACTCTCACTATTATGTTAGATCCACTATGGACTGGACTCTCACTATTATGTTAGATCCACTATGGACTGGACTCTCTCACTATTATGTTAGATCCACTATGGACTGGACTCTCACACTATTATGCTAGATCCACTATGGACTGGACTCACACTATTATGTTAGATCCACTATGGACTGGACTCTCACACTATTATGTTAGATCCACTATGGACTGGACTCTCTCTATTATGTTCAATCCACTATGGACTGGACTCTCACTCTTATGTTGGATCCACTATGGACTGGACTCTCACTCTTCTGTTGGATCCACTATGGACTGGACTCTCACTATTATGTTAGATCCACTATGGACTGGACTCTCACTCTTATGTTAGATCCACTATGGACTGGACTCTCACTCTTCTGTTGGATCCACTATGGACTGGACTCTCACTCTTACGTTCAATCCACTATGGACTGGACTCTCACTTTTATGTTAGATCCACTTTGGACTGGACTCTCTCTATTATGTTCAATCCACTATGGACTGGACTCTCTCACTATTATGTTAGATCCACTATGGACTGGACTCTCACACTATTATGCTAGATCCACTATGGACTGGACTCACACTATTATGTTAGATCCACTATGGACTGGACTCTCACACTAGTATGTTAGATCCACTATGGACTGGACTCTCTCTATTATGTTCAATCCACTATGGACTGGACTCTCACTATTATGTTCGATCCACTATGGACTGGACTCTCACTATTATGTTCGATCCACTATGGACTGGACTCTCACTATTATGTTCGATCCACTATGGACTGGACTCTCACTATTATGTTTGATCCACTATGGACTGGACTCTCACTCTTATGTTAGATCCACTATGGACTGGACTCTCACTCTTCTGTTGGATCCACTATGGACTGGACTCTCACTATTATGTTAGATCCACTATGGACTGGACTCTCACTCTTACGTTCAATCCACTATGGACTGGACTCTCACTTTTATGTTAGATCCACTTTGGACTGGACTCTCTCTATTATGTTCAATCCACTATGGACTGGACTCTCTCACTATTATGTTAGATCCACTATGGACTGGACTCTCACACTATTATGCTAGATCCACTATGGACTGGACTCACACTATTATGTTAGATCCACTATGGACTGGACTCTCACACTATTATGTTAGATCCACTATGGACTGGACTCTCTCTATTATGTTCAATCCACTATGGACTGGACTCTCACTATTATGTTCGATCCACTATGGACTGGACTCTCACTATTATGTTCGATCCACTATGGACTGGACTCTCACTATTATGTTCGATCCACTATGGACTGGACTCTCACTATTATGTTCGATCCACTATGGACTGGACTCTCACTATTATGTTCGATTCACTATGGACTGGACTTTCAGAATATTATTCCAAACCCAGTCGACATCCCTTGCACTGGGGGGGTCCCCCACACATCTGCAGTCCCTGCCAAGGTTTCTCATTGTCATCTGACGGAGATAGATATTTACATATATCCATATTCAAGAGTTATTTCTTTTCTCCATAGTCACATAGTCATATTTGAAAACAGCTAGTGTTTTTCCATGTGGTCTCTTCTTGGTTGTCTGCTAGTGTTCTTGCCTGTGTTAACCTTGAAGCGTTAGGAATGTAAGGACTAGCCACAACTCCCTGTCCCGGGCTAAGAAGAACAGATAAGGGTATTCGTTCGGGTAGGTGGGGGCGGGCGAGATATTGAAGAAGACAGCGCTTCCGTAATGTTTTCAGATCAACTTGGGCGATGCAATTGGAATGTGTTGTTCATAGAGTGGGCTCTCCAAAGCTTTGGAATAAAATGTCAAAATAGCTACTCTGTCTGGGATTCAATTAAAACCAGCTTATGTGTCATCGAACAAACTTGGGGGTGACCTGTAGCTTAAATTCCCAAAAAGAGGATGATCTGGTCAAAACGCAACACATCCCACTGGGTTGAGTTTTTCCTTGCTCTGATGTGGGACCTGAACAGAGGATGTCGTCGTGACTCGTGCAGCCCTTTGGGACACTCGTTATTTCGGGCTACATAAACACACATTGGTTGACTGAACTTAAACATTGGCTTTGAGCTCGACAGGTAGTCTTCACTTTAGGATCAGGCGATCACTTTTGCATTCCGAAGTCCCAAATAGAGACACGATCCGATCCACCTGCGAGTATCAAACCGAGGGTCTTTATCTTAGTACGTGCTCAAACTGAAATGCCACTATTTAATTAAACTCGGTGGTTTGCCTTCTTTATGTCACGCCTATGGATCATGTTTTGTTTTGGTCATGTTCGGTTTTGTTTTTTGGACACTCAGTTCCTGTTTCGCACTTCCTGGTTTGTTTTTGTTACCATGACCACTCATTAGTTTCCACCTTGTCTCCAAGTCACGCCCCAGTCCTCAGTTCTAACACCTGTCAATCATTATCTTAGCTATTATTTAAGTCACAGGTGCCAAGTGTTCAGTCTGGCAACTTCACTTTACCCACGTATACCTCAACTTCTTCATGCCATTCCACGCTGTTCGTTATTTCCACGCCACGTAAGTTTTGCTATTCATGCCACAGTGCAAGTGTTTTTGTTCATGTTCATAGTTTGTAGCCTTTGTACCAGTCTTTTGTTTTGTCATTAGTCAAGGTTGTTTTCCGCCATTTGTTTGCCTTTTTTTTAGTTTTCTAGTTTATTAAATAAAAATGTACTCACGTTCACGTCTCGCTTGTGCCAACTATCCCTTGCAGCGGAGAAACAACCCGTGTCCAAGTCCAAGTTTGACACCATATAAATCTTCAGCATAATATGAGGTAATGCATTCACTTCACTGTGAAGAGTGTTTCATTCACTAAGTCAACAATCCACTAGAAATTTTTCTGTGCAAATTGGATAGAAGAAGGGGAATAAAAGCTTAATCTACTTTAGCCATTGCCGCTACTGTCCACTGGCTGGTGGTTTAATTCCCACTTATGCAAGTACATCCCTGCTCCCCTGATGCACGGGCAGCCATGGCAACACTTTTTTTTCTGGCAAAGTGTCTATTGCTTTTTGTGCTTTGGGTGTTTCATTCATTCATTCATTCATTTCCACCCGTCCCTTCCATTTTTCTCGTCGCCGTGGCCTTTATGTCTCCCCGATCTCTGCGGCCTTTTGTCTTCTCGCGGCCGACTCAAACGGCTTCCGATCAATCGCGTCCACCCAGCGGACTTTTGTCAGCGAGCGGCTGTGGTGCGGCGGTCCGGGAGCCCCGCCCCCCTCGTGATTAAAATAGCCAGACGATCAAAGCCTCCGTGCAAGTTACGAAACCCGTTTCTATATGAGTTGGGAAATTGTTTAAACTGTAAATATAAACGGAATACATCCATCCATCCATTTTCTACCGCTTATTCCCTTTTAGGGGTTCGGGGGGGGCGCTGGCGCCTATCTCAGTTATCCATCCATCCATTTTCTACCGCTTATTCCCTTTCGGGGTCGCGGGGGGCGCTGGCGCCTATCTCAGCTACAATCGGGCGGAAGGCAGGGTACACCCTGGACAAGTCGCCACCTCATCGCAGGGCCAACACAGATAGACAGACAACATTCACACTCACATTCACACACTAGGGCCAATTTAGTGTTGCCAATTAACCTATCCCCAGGTGCATGTCTTTGGAAGTGGGAGGGGCCTATCTCCAGGTGCATGTCTTTGGAGGTGGGAGGGGCCTATCTCCAGGTGCATGTCTTTGGAGGTGGGAGGGGCTTATCCCCAGGTGCATGTCTTTGGAGGTGGGAGGGGCCTATCTCCAGGTGCATGTCTTTGGAGGTGGGAGGGGCCTATCCCCAGGTGCATGTCTTTGGAGGTGGGAGGGGCCTATCCCCAGGTGCATGTCTTTGGAGGTGGGAGGAAGCCGGAGTACCCGGAGGGAACCCACGCATTCACGGGGAGAACATGCAAACTCCACACAGAAAGATCCCGAGTCTGGATTTGAACCCAGGACTGCAGGAACTTCGTATTGTGAGGCAGACGCACTAACCCCTCTGCCACCGTGAAGCCCCTATCTCAGCTACATCCATCCATCCATTTTCTACCGCTTATTCCCTTTTTTTGGGGTCGCGGGGGGCGCTGGCGCCTATCTCAGCTACAATCGGGCGGAAGGCGGGGTACACCCTGGACAAGTCGCCACCTCATCGCAGGGCCAACACAGATAGACACAATGATTTGTAAATCTTTTTCAAGCCATATTCAATTTAATATGCTGCAAAGACAACCTATTTGATGTTCAAACTAATTAACTTAGAATTTCATGGCTGCAACACGTGCCAAAGTAGTTGGGAAAGGGCATGTTCACCACTGTGTTACATCACCTTTTCTTTTAACAACACTCAATAAACATTTGGGAAATAATTATTAACTTTAGAATTTGATGCCAGCAACACGTGACAAAGAAGTTGGGAAAGGTGGCAATGAATACTGATAAAGTTGAGGAATGCTCATCAAACACTTATTTGGAACATCCCACAGGTGTGCAGGCTAATTGGGAACAGGTGGGTGCCATGATTGGCTATAAAAGCTGCAGCAACTGGGTGGTAAAAACCACAGAGGACACCGGAGATGAAGACTTTATTCAAAGGTGAACTGCAATTTTATCCGACTTTGGCCTATCATTCTCAATTCTTGCAATGCAAAAACTGAAATCTAAGTAAAAACCCCGTTTCCATATGAGTTGGGAAATTGTGTTAGATGTAAATATAAACAGAATACAATGATTTGCAAATCCTTTTCAAGCCATATTCAGTTGAATATGCTACAAAGACAACATATTTCATGTTCAAACTCATAAACTTTATTTTTGTGCAAATAATCATTAACTTTAGAATTTGATGCCAGCAACACGTGACAAAGAAGTTGGGAAAGGTGGCAATAAATACTGATAAAGTTGAGGAATGCTCATCAAACACTTGTTTGGAACATCCCACAGGTGTGCAGGCTAATTGGGAACAGGTGGGTGCCATGATTGGCTATAAAAACAGCTTCCCAAAAAATGCTCAGTCTTTCACCAGAAAGGATGGGGTGAGGTACACCCCTTTGTCCACAACTGCGTGAGCAAATAGTCAAACAGTTTAAGAACAACCTTTCTCAAAGTGACATTGCAAGAAATTTAGGGATTTCAACATCTACGCTCCATAATATCATCAAAAGGTTCAGAGAATCTGGAGAAATCACTCCACGTAAGCAGCATGGCCGGAAACCAACATTGAATGACCGTGACCTTCCATCCCTCAGACGGCACTGTATCAAAAACTGACATCAATCTCTAAAGGATATCACCACATGGGCTCAGGAACACTTCAGAAAACCACTGTCACTAAATACAGTTTGTCGCTACATCTGTAAGTGCAAGTTAAAGCAATACTATGAAAGGAAAAAGCCATTTATC
Source organism: Nerophis ophidion (assembly GCF_033978795.1). Lineage (NCBI taxonomy): Eukaryota > Metazoa > Chordata > Actinopteri > Syngnathiformes > Syngnathidae > Nerophis > Nerophis ophidion. Next base: position 87,386,314 of record NC_084613.1, read on the forward strand.
AACAACATCCAGAATCGCCGCCGGCTTGTCTGGGCCCGAGATCATCTAAGATGGACTGATGCAAAGTGGAAAAGTGTTTTGTGGTTTGACGAGTCAACATTTCAAATTGTTTTTGGAAATATTCAACATTGTGTCATCCGGACCAAAGGGGAAGCGAACCATCCAGACTGTTATCGACACAAAGTGTAAAAGCCAGCATGTGTGATGGTATGGGGGTGCATTAGTGCCCAAGGCATGGGTAACTTACACATCTGTGAAGGCACCATCAATGCTGAAAGGTACATACAGCTTTTGGAACAACAATATATCCTGCCATCTAAGTGCAGTCTTTTTCATGGACACCCCTGCTTATTTCAGCAAGACAATGCCAAGCCACATTCAGCATGTGTTACAACAGCGTGGCTTTGTAAAAAAAAAGAGTGTAGGTACTTTCCTGGCCTGCCTGCAGTCCAGACCTGTCTCCCATGGAAAATGTGTGGCGCATTATGAAGCGTAAAATAGGACAGCGGAGACCCCGGACTGTTGAAGGACTGAAGCTCTACATAAAACAAGAATGGGAAAGAATTCCACTTTCAAAGCTTCAACAATTAGTTTCCTCAGTTCCCAAACGTTTATTGAGTGTTGTTAAAAGAAAAGGTGATGTAACACAGTGGTGAACATGCCCTTTCCCAACTACTTTGGCACGTGTTGCAGCCATAATATTCTAAGTGAATTATTTGGAAAAAAAAAATAAAGTTTATGAGTTTGAACATCAAATATGTTTTCTTTGTAGCATATTCAACTGAATATGGCTTGAAAAGGATTTGCAAATCATTGTATTCTGTTTATATTTACATCTAACACAATCTCCCAACTCATATGGAAACAGGGTTTGTACGTGAGCCCTCAACAAAAAGTAACCACTTCGGTCGGTTCATATCCGAGTCGTGCAATCATAAGAAAATTGGCGCTATGGTGATTAGGTTTTTTGGAAGAATATCCACTGTTAATAAATGCCCGGGAGGAAGTGATGAAGTCACACAGACATCAGAGTCCAGGCCTGTCACTCCCCAACAGGAATATAAGTTGTGTAAGCGCAGATCAATATTTCATCCTTTAAAGTGCCAGCGGTGGAATTTGCTGCTCGGACTGTATGACCTCACCACAAACCACGTTTAGGCTGAAAAAAAAAAAAAAAAAAAAAAAAGATACGATCCGGAAGGGGATGTTGTGAAAAACACAAATCAGCGAAGTTTGAAGAAACACATTTTGAAAGACTTCAAAGACACTAAGAGAGTCACAGATCATTGTCACATTTCTTATTGATTCACCGAGCTCAGCTCCTGTGGCATATTTACTTTATTGATTGTTGTTGGGATCCTCGCAGAATTCGCCGCCCGCGTTGCTCCGGGACTGTTTTGGGGAACTATTATTACACAGAAGCCTGGAACAGCTTTGTGAAGATAATTGAGTCGCGGCTGAGAAGTGAAAACATTTGTCTCGGCTTCAAGGGAAACCAGCAGACAAGATTAAAAAAAACTGTCTACATGAAATGTACTAAAAAGTCTTCAAATTCTCGACACCAAAAATTCGTTTTAGGTTTTGTGCCGGTCTTGGTTTTATACACCAGTGGTCCCCAACCACCGGGCCGCAGAATCATTTTTTATTAATTAATTGTTGTTGGGTTTTTTTGTGTGTGTTTTTAAAAGTATATATATTTATTATTAAATCAACATAAAAAACACAATATACACTTACATTTAATGCACCAACCCAAAAAAAACTCCCATTTCCATGACAAAAGAAAAAAACAATAGTAATAATAGTAATAATAATAAGATCCACTATGGACTGGACTCTCACTATTATGTTAGATCCACTATGGACTGGACTCTCACTCTTATGTTAGATCCACTATGGACTGGACTCTCACTCTTATGTTAGATCCACTATGGACTGGACTCTCACTATTATGTTAGATCCACTATGGACTGGACTCTCACTATTATGTTAGATCCACTATGGACTGGACTCTCACTATTATGTTAGATCCACTATGGACTGGACTCTCACTATTATGTTAGATCCACTATGGACTGGACTCTCACACTATTATGTTAGATCCACTATGGACTGGACTCTCACTATTATGTTGGATCCACTATGGACTGGACTCTCACTATTATGTTAGATCCACTATGGACTGGACTCTCACTATTATGTTAGATCCACTATGGACTGGACTCTCACTATTATGTTAGATCCACTATGGACTGGACTCTCACTATTATGTTAGATCCACTATGGACTGGACTCTCACTATTATGTTAGATCCACTATGGACTGGACTCTCACTATTATGTTAGATCCACTATGGACTGGACTCTCCCTATTATGTTAGATCCACTATGGACTGGACTCTCACACTATTATGTTAGATCCACTATGGACTGGACTCTCACTATTATGTTAGATCCACTATGGACTGGACTCTCACTATTATGTTGGATCCACTATGGACTGGACTCTCACTATTATGTTAGATCCACTATGGACTGGACTCTCACTATTATGTTAGATCCACTATGGACTGGACTCTCACTATTATGTTAGATCCACTATGGACTGGACTCTCACTATTATGTTAGATCCACTATGGACTGGACTCTCACTATTATGTTAGATCCACTATGGACTGGACTCTCACTATTATGTTAGATCCACTATGGACTGGACTCTCACTATTATGTTAGATCCACTATGGACTGGACTCTCACTATTATGTTGGATCCACTATGGACTGGACTCTCACTATTATGTTAGATCCACTATGGACTGGACTCTCACTATTATGTTAGATCCACTATGGACTGGACTCTCACTATTATGTTAGATCCACTATGGACTGGACTCTCACTATTATGTTAGATCCACTATGGACTGGACTCTCACTATTATGTTAGATCCACTATGGACTGGACTCTCACTATTCTCATTTTAGGCAAAATATAAGACAATACTCTTTTAACAGTATAATTGTAACCAGGAATAAGTCTTCAAGTAACAATATTCAAATACTAACATTGTTGGGTAAGACAGACTTTGGTTTTAGTCTGAATCCAGTGAAACAGATTGGTGGTTTTAGTTCATATAAAGACTTTCAGGTGTTTATATATGTTTAAAGGGGAACATTATCACAATTTCAAAAGGGTTAAAAACAATAAAAATCAGTTCCCAGTGGCTAGTTGTATTTTTTGAAGTTTTTTTTCAAAATGTTACCGGTCTCGGAATATCCCTAAATAAAGTTTTAAAGTGCCTTATTTTCGCTATCTTCGAAACCACTGGCCATTTCCCTGTGACGTCACACAGTGCTGCCAATGTAAACAAACAATGGGAATACCACAGCAAGATATAGCGACATTAGCTCGGATTCAAACTCGGATTTCAGCGACTTAAGCGATTCAACAGATTACGCATGTATTGAAACAGATGGTTGGAGTATGAAAGTATTGAAGAAGAAACTGAAGCTATTGACGCTATTCATAGCCATAGCATGGCCGAATAGCTGCGTTAGCATCGCCGGTAAAATGTGCGGACCAAACGATCAGGACTTTCGCATCTTTTGACACTGGAGCAACTTAAATCCGTCGATTGGTAAGTGTTTGTTTCGCATTAAATGTGGGTGGAAGGAAACGTAATATCGTTGCAAATGCATTTGCAGGTTATCCATACATCTCTGTGCCATGTCTGCTTTAGCACCGCCGGTAAATAGCATGTTAGCATCGATTAGCGTAGCATGTTAGCATCGATTAGCTGGCAGTCAACATCAACAAAACTCACCTTTGTGATTTCGTTGACTATAGTTGCAAATGCATCTGCAGGTTATCCATTCATCTCTGTGCCATGTCTGCCTTAGCATCGCCGGTAAATAGCATATTAGCATCGATTAGCATAGGATGTTAGCATTGATTAGCTGGCAGTCACGCCGCAACCAAATATGTCTGATTAGCACATAAATCAACATCAACTAAACTCACATTCGTGATTTCGTTGACTTTATCGTCGCAAATGCATCTGCAGGTTATCCATACATCTCTGTGCCATGTCTGCCTTAGCATCGCCGGTCAAATGTGGAGACACTCTGGCACATTCAATGGGGGTCTGGCTGCTGTCTTGTATCCGCTTTGAACTGAACTCTCACGGCTGTGTTGGAGCCACTATGGATTGAACTTTCACAGTATCATGTTAGACCCGCTCCACATCCATTGCTTTCAGTCCCCTAGAGGGGGGGGGGGGGTTGCCCACATCTGAGGTCCTCTCCCAGGTTTCTCATAGTCAGCATTGTCACTGGCGTCCCACTGGATGTGAATTCTCCCTGCCCACTGGGTGTGAGTTTTCCTTGCCCTTTTGTGGGTTCTTCCGAGGATGTTGTAGTCGTAATGATTTGTGCAGTCCTTTGAGACATTTGTGATTTGGGGCTATATAAATAAACATTGATTGATTGATTGATTGATTGAATGGGTGTCTGGCGGCAGACACTTTGGCATCTTGGGGCCAGTGGTGCAACTTGAATCCCTCCCTGTTAGTGTTGTTACACCCTCCGACAACACACCCACCAGGCATGATGTCTCCAAGGTTCCAAAAAATAGTCGAAAAAACGGAAAATAACAGAGCTGAGACCCGGTGTTTGTAATGTGAAAATGAAAATGGTGGGTGTGTTACCTCGGCGACGTCACATTCTGACATCATGGCCTCCAGCGCGATAAACAGAAAGGCATTTAATTCGCCAAAATTCACCCATTTACAATTCGGAAATTGGTTAAAAAAATAAATGGTCTTTTTTCTGCACCATCAAGGTATATATTGACGCTTACATAGGTCTGCTGATAATGTTTAAGTATTTGGCAGACACTTTTATCCCAAGCAACATACATAAAAAAATACATATAAAACAATCACTGTAAACATTATTATTTAAGAGAAGAATGTAATAGAAAATATTAATACAAAGTGTCAAGACAGAATAAACTCTCTGTTGCTGCAAAAACAGAGATACAGTCTATAGGTCCCTAAGATCTAATGTATTCATACATTATTTATGTAAGATATACACATGTGTATATAACATAATCATATTGTTTATTCAATTTAAAAATACCTGACCGTTTTTTCACCCTTCTCTGGGATTATTATTCCCAGTTTTGATCTCGGACGTCTGGTCACTTATAGTGTATAAGATTATATTACTGTCAAGCAAATTATCCATCCATCCATCCATCCATCCATCCATTTCCTACCGCTTATTCCCTTTTGGGGTCGCGGGGGGCGCTGGCGCCTATCTCAGCTACAATCGGGCGGAAGGCAGGGTACACCCTGGACAAGTCGCCACCTCATCGCAGGGCCAACACAGATAGACAGACAACATTCACACTCACATTCACACACTAGGGACCATTTAGTGTTGCCAAGCAACTTATCCCCAGGTGCATGTCTTTGGAGGTGGGAGGGGCCTATCCCCAGGTGCATGTTTTTGGAGGTGGGAGGGGCCTATCCCCAGGTGCATGTCTTTGGAGGTGGGAGGGGCCTATCCCCAGGTGCATGTTTTTGGAGGTGGGAGGGGCCTATCCCCAGGTGCATGTCTTTGGAGGTGGGAGGGGCCTATCCCCAGGTGCATGTCTTTGGAGGTGGGAGGAAGCCGGAGTACCCGGAGGGAACCCACGCAGTCACGGGGAGAACATGCAAACTTCAAGCAAATTATGAACACGCCAAAACATGTGTCCTTTATCATAGTTACGCGTATGACAAAAAAGCGGGTGAAAATGAGAGGTATTCAGCGGAGGTGGGACCAAGTCATTGTTTTGCAAGTCTCAAGTCAAGTCCCGAGTCAAGACAGGCAAGTCCGAGTCAAGTCCAAAGTCAATACTGGAAAGTCTCAAGTCAAGTCCCAAGTCCTGCATTTTGGGTTTCGAGTCATTTCAATCAATCAATCAATCAATCAATGTTTATTTATATAGCCCCAAATCACAAAAGTCTCAAAGGACTGCACAAATCATTACGACTACAACATCCTCGGAAGAACCCACAAAAGGGCAAGGAAAACTCACACCCAGTGGGCAGGGAGAATTCACATTCAGTGGGACGCCAGTGACAATGCTGACTATGAGAAACCTTGGAGAGGACCTCAGATGTGGGCAACCCCCCCCCCTCTAGGGGACCGAAAGCAATGGATGTCGAGCGGGTCTAACATGATACTGTGAAAGTTCAATCCATAGTGGCTCCAACACAGCAGTGAGAGTCCCGTCCACAGGAAACCATCTCAAGCGGATCAGCAGCGTAGAGATGTCCCCAACCGATACAGACGAGCGGTCCATCCTGGGTCTCGACTCTGGACAGTCAGTACTTCATCTATGGTCATCGGACCGGACCCCCTCCACAAGGGAGGGGGGGACATAGGAGAAAGAAAAGAAGCGGCAGATCAACTGGTCTAAAAAGGAGGTCTATTTAAAGGCTAGAGTATACAGATGAGTTTTAAGATGAGACTTAAATGCTTCTACTGAGGTAGCATTTCAAGTCTTTTTAACCACAGACTAATATATGTGCACAGATTGTATATGCTTTTAAAACGCTGTATGTATTTATTATTAAAAAAAAAAGTGCTGACATTGCATTTCATAATAGCACTATTAACCAGTTATTCTAAACATTAAACTCATTCCTTTACAGTACAAACACATTTGAAAAAACAAGTGCAACTGTACTTATTTGCACAAAAGTGTTAACATTGTATTTCCATGGAATATTGCATTGTAAGTAGTTCATCAGCAGTTTATGTCATGTTGTTACATTATCTCATTGATATCATCTCATACTGTACGTGTTTATGTGTGCTTACACATGAAAAACATAACAAATACATGAACATAACAATGAACAGTGCTGTACTTGTTAGATGTCAGGGCTCTAAGGAATATGTACACATATTCTTAATATAGTATACATTTTAACTGACCTTTATTTGACTATGTTTGTCTTTATATTGCACAATTGTAGTGGTCTTTATTGAACTATTTAAAAAGAAAAAGAGATGTAAATATAACTAAAAACTTGTTGAAAAATAAACAGGTTATTCAATTATAAATGAAGATGTCTCCACATAGAAGTAATCATCAACTTAAAGTGCCCTCTTTGGGGATTGTAATAGAGATCCATCTGGATTCATCAACTTCATTCTAAACATTTCTTCACAAAAAATAAATCTTTAACATCAATATTTATGGAACATGTCCACAAAAAAATCTAGCTGTCAACACTGAATATTGCATTGTTGCATTTCTTTTCACAGTTTATGAATTTACATTCATATTTTGTTGAAGTATTTTTTCAATAAATATATTTATAAAGGATTTTGAATTGTTGCTATTTTTAGAATATTTAAAAAAATATCATGTACCCCTTGGGATACCTTCAAGTACCCCCATTTGAGAACCTCTGGTCTATAGGTCCATTCATCCATCCATTTTCTACCGCTTATTCCTTTTTGGGGTGACGGGGGGCGCTGGCGCCTATCTCAGCTACAATCGGGCGGAAGGCGGGGTACACCCTGGACAAGTCGCCACCTCATCGCAGGGCCAACACAGATAGACAGACAACATTCACACTCACATTCACATTGCCAATCAACCTATCCCCAGGTGCATGTCTTTGGAAGTGGGAGGGGCCTATCCCCAGGTGCATGTCTTTGGAGGTGGGAGGAAGCCGGAGTACCCGGAGGGAACCCACGCAGTCACGGGGAGAACATGCAAACTCCACACAGAAAGATCCCAAGCCTGGATTTGAACCCAGGACTGCAGGACCTTGGTATTGTGAGGCAGACGCACTAACCCCTCTGCCACCGTCCATAAGATATATAGATATCTAATGTATTCATACATTATTTATGTAGGATATACACATGTACATATAACATAATCATATTGTTTATTCAACTTCAAAATAGCTGACTGTTTTTTTCCCCTTCTCTGGGATTATATTCCCAGTTTTGATCTCAGACGTCTGGTCACTTATAGTTTATAAGAATATTCTATTTCTGTTAAGCAAATTATGAACACGCCAAGACATGTCCCTTAATCATAGTTGCACGTATGACAAAAAAGTGCGTGAATATAAGTGGTATTCAGTGAGTTAATATGAATTAAATGCTCTGACAGTTCACTGCTCCTGACAAATGAATGGCACTGAGTGGAGTGGATCACCACTCCAAGATGGCGGCCCTAAATCACGTCTGCGCCAGTAGGCAGCAGCGGTCGATGCTGCGTCTACTTATAATATGTCTATTTTCATAACGTTAGCAGTGAGTTTACAGCCTCACTGATTTAACTACACAACAAATAAAAGTTACGTTACTCAGCCAATAAACGTTAGCTTACATTCAAAACTTACCCTTCATTGTGCATCTTGACATGTCAAACGAAGTAGGAAGTTGTTTCGTCTTCGTCCGTAATCTTCCAACCGCATGTTTTGCTTACTGGAATTCGTTTTTTGTTGACCAACTCGTAGTTTTAATCCCCGAACGAAACTATTTTTGGCATCATTTTTCCTCGCCGGCGGGTTGTTTGAGAGCTCTTCTTCGTTGGTTTTTCTGCGATTTGATTGGCTGAATGCTGTGTGACGAATTTAACGTAAGTGTAATTTGATTGGCTGTTGTACTGACAGGTGGCGCACACACGCTGACAGACACGCCCACACAAGGGAATATACGGAGCTCTCCTGAATAACTTTTTAATGGTTGGGTTTTGGGGAAAGTAGCAAGTCTTGTCAAGTCAAAAGGCTCAAGTCCAAGTCTTAGACTTAGACTTAGACTTAGACTTAGACAAACTTTAATGATCCACAAGGGAAATTGTTCAAGACAGTAGCTTAGTTACAATGATAGAAAGTGTAAGGATGGAAAGGACAATGCAGGTATAAATAGACTATGTATAGCAGTGTAAAATTAAAAAATGTGAAATGTAAATGTAAAATATGATCAAGTCACAAGTCATTGATGTAAAAGTCTAAGTCGAGTAGCAAGTCTTTTTACATTTTGTCAAGTCGAGTCTAAAGTCCTCAAATTCATGACTCGAGTCTGACTCGAGTCCAAGTCATGTGACTCGAGTCCACACCCCTGCCAGATAATATGTCTTACCTTATAAACACAGCATAATAAAACTTCTATGTAGAAGCAGAGTACAATCCATCAAGTGGTGTGGCTTCATAGTTTACCAAAGTCCTTCTAAAACATGCGTTTGTATTTTTAAGCGCTGTGTGTAATGTTCTGTATTGTCAATGGAACATGTAAAATGTCGGTGTTGTTTGCTTGAGTCATATTACCATCATATTGCAGTCTACACGTATCTCTTATGTGTGACTGCCATCATATTGCAGTCTACACGTATCTCTTATGTGTGACTGCCATCATATTGCAGTCTACACGTATCTCTTATGTGTGACTGCCATCATATTGCAGTCTACACGTATCTCTTATGTGTGACTGACTGCCATCACATTGCAGTCTACACGTATCTCTTATGTGTGACTGCCATCATATTGCAGTCTACACGTATCTCTTATGTGTGACTGCCATCATATTGCAGTCTACACGTATCTCTTATGTGTGACTGCCATCATATTGCAGTCCACACATTTGCCTTATGTGTGACTGCCATCATATTGCAGTCTACATGTGTCTATTATGTGTGACTGCCATCATATTGCAGTCTACACGTATCTCTTATGTGTGACTGCCATCATATTGCAGTCTACACGTATCTCTTATGTGTGACTGCCATCATATTGCAGTCTACACGTATCTCTTATGTGTGACTGCCATCATATTGCAGTCCACACATTTGCCTTATGTGTGACTGCCATCATATTGCAGTCTACATGTGTCTATTATGTGTGACTGCCATCATATTGCAGTCTACACGTATCTCTTATGTGTGACTGCCATCATATTGCAGTCTACACGTATCTCTTATGTGTGACTGCCATCATATTGCAGTCTACACGTATCTCTTATGTGTGACTGCCATCATGTTGCAGTCTATACATATCTCTTATGTGTGACTGCCATCATGTTGCAGTCTACACGTATCTTTTATGTGTGACTGCCATCATATTGCAGTCTACACGTATCTCTTATGTGTGACTGCCATCATGTTGCAGTCTACACGTATCTCTTATGTGTGACTGCCATCATATTGCAGTCTACACGTATCTCTTATGTGTGACTGCCATCATATTGCAGTCTACACGTATCTCTTATGTGTGACTGCCATCATATTGCAGTCTACACGTATCTCTTATGTGTGACTGCCATCATATTGCAGTCTACACGTATGCATTATGTGTGACTGCCATCATATTGCAGTCTACACGTATCTCTTATGTGTGACTGCCATCATATTGCAGTCTACACGTATGAATTATGTGTGACTGCCATCATATTGCAGCCTACACGTATCTCTTATGTGTGACTGCCATCATGTTGCAGTCTACACGTATCTCTTATGTGTGACTGCCGTCATGTTGCAGTCTACACGTATCTCTTATGTGTGACTGCCATCATATTGCAGTCCACACGTATCTCTTATGTGTGACTGCCATCATATTGCAGTCAAAACGTATGCGTTATGTGTGACTGCCATCATATTTCAGTCTACTCAATCTCTTATGTGTGACTGCCATCATATTGCAGTCCACACATTTGCCTTATGTGTGACTGCCATCATATTGCAGTCTACACGTATCTCTTATGTGTGACTGCCATCATATTGCAGTCTACACTTATCTCTTATGTGTGACTGCCATCATATTCCAGTCAACATGTATGAATTATGTGTGACTGCCATCATATTGCAGTCTACACGTATCTCTTATGTGTGACTGCCATCATATTGCAGTCTACATGTGTCTATTATGTGTGACTGCCATTTACTGGTCACACTTATCATCTCACCATGTACCCAATAAAATAGCTCTGAGGTCGGTAAGCACAACCACAATTATTCCGTACTGTCGAGTTTTGAGAAAATAAATATACGGTAAATACGATAACTTTATTTTGAATGCAGTCATGTAAAAAACTAAAATTATTTTTAGTTTCCAAGTTTATTTTTCCAAGTACAATACAAGTACTTAGCCAAATACTTTTGGCTGTATATTTCTGTATATTTATATATGGGTGGCCGAATACTTTTGGCAATATATTACATAAATGCATTTATAATTACTGTGGGCTGCAGTATCTTGTTAAAGCCAGACAAATAAAACAAATTAATGTCTGTAGAAAATGTTTTAAAAAATAAATAAATAAATAAATAAAATTACTAACCAGCGCAGCAGAGAAGAGGAGCAATCAAATGCTGGAACTAAAAAAAAAAAGCATGCAAACACTTGCCAACACATGTTTGCACACATATTATCCACACTCCGCCTGGCATATTTGCATATTTGCACACAACACTCAGACATGCCAGCACCGCCGCCACGTCCTCGCCAGACGGCTGAGGAAATAAAAGTGGAGCCCACTTAGGGAAATAAACAAAGACATTTTCAAATGAAAAGTAGGAGGGCGATAAAACAAAAGGTGTCGCCAAAGTCGGTACTATACCCTGTTTGAAAAAGTACCGTTCCACTATTTATTTACATTTTTTTACAGGCATGACGGTGCATCATCACGTCATGTCATTGCTGGTTTTACCAGCAGAGGAGCATGTTCGGCAGCACACACACACAGAGTACGTACAAGCAGACACAGTGTGTGGACAGAAAAGGGAAAACAGACGCATTTTGGCCTAAAAAGTAACAATAAAGTTGAAGTTATAACCCTCGCCACCTAGCGGCTAACGTCCATCCACAGTGTTTTGGCTACTTCCAAATCACTGATCCTCGCCTCCGTGGCGACAAATAAATGGAGTTTCTCAATTCTGCAGGACGAGGAATAGCTAAACGTGCTTCACTACACACCGTAGGAGGATACAATAGCTAAGTGCTCCTGGATGTAAACAAACGGATGGATCTACACAGTTATCGACTGTGATGATACCAAGTACAAGAGCCATGAGTACATCAATATTTTTTTTACTATGACCAAATATTTAGTCTTTTTTGGACACTTGATTATAATGTAAGACCCTGTATCTACTTGGTATTGGATCCAGGGTTGTACGGTATACCGGTACTAGTATAGTATCGCGGTACTAATGAATCAAAGCCGGTACTATACTCTGTTTGGAAAAGTACCGTTTGGCCATATATATAAATATATATATTTATATATATTTATTTTGTTTACAGGCATGACGGCGCGTCGTCACTTCATGATATTGCCGGTTTTACGAGCATAGGAGCATGTTCGGCAGCGCGCACACACAGAGTACGTACAAGCAGACACAGTGTGTAGACAGAAAAGGGAGAACAGACGCATTTTGGCCTAAAAAGTAACAATAAAGTTGAAGTTATACCACTCGCAACCTAGCGGCTAACGTCCATCCACAGTGTTTTAGCTACTTCCAAATCACTGATCCTCGCCTCCGTGGCGACAAATAAATGGAGTTTCTCAATTCTGCAGAACGAGGAATAGCTAAACGTGCTTCACTACACACTGTAGGAGGATACAATAGCTAAGTGCTCCTGGATGTAAACAAACGGATGGATCCACACAGTTATCGACTGTGATGATACCAAGTACAAGAGCCATGAGTACATCAATATTTTTTTTACTATGACAAAATATGTAGTCTTTTTTGGACACTTGATTATAATGTAAGACCCTGTATCTACTTGGTATTGGATCTAGGGTTGTACGGTATACCGGTACTAGTATAGTATCGCGGTACTAATGAATCAAAGCCGGTACTATACTCTGTTTGGAAAAGTACCGTTTGGCCATATATATAAATACATATATTTATATATATTTATTTTGTTTACAGGCATGACGGCGCGTCGTCACTTCATGATATTGCCGGTTTTACGAGCATAGGAGCATGTTCGGCAGCACGCAGACACAGAGTACGTACAAGCAGACACAGTGTGTAGACAGAAAAGGGAGAACAGACGCATTTTGGCCTAAAAAGTAACAATAAAGTTGAAGTTATACCACTCGCTACCTAGCGGCTAACGTCCATCCACAGTGTTTTGGCTACTTCCAAATCACTAATCCTCGCCTCCGTGGCGACAAATAAATGGAGTTTCTCAATTCTGCAGGACGAGGAATAGCTAAACGTGCTTCACTACACACCGTAGGAGGATACAATAGCTAAGCGCTCCTGGATGTAAACAAACGGATGGATCTACACGGTTATCGACTGTGATGATACCAAGTACAAGAGCCATGAGTACATCAATATTTTATTTACTATGACAAAATATTTAGTCTTTTTTGAACACTTGATTATAATGTAAGACCCTGTATCTACTTGGTATTGGATCTAGGGTTGTACGGTATACCGGTACTAGTATAGTATCGCGGTACTAATGAATCAAAGCCGGTACTATACTCTATTTGGAAAAGTACCGTTTGGCCATATATATAAATATATATATTTATATATATTTATTTTGTTTACAGGCATGACGGCGCGTCGTCACTTCATGATATTGCCGGTTTTACCAGCATAGGAGCATGTTCGGCAGCACGCAGACACAGAGTACATACAAGCAGACACAGTGTGTAGACAGAAAAGGGAGAACAGACGCATTTTGGCCTAAAAAGTAACAATAAAGTTGAAGTTATACCACTCGCAACCTAGCGGCTAACGTCCATCCACAGTGTTTTGGCTACTTCCAAATCACTGATCCTCGCCTCCGTGGCGACAAATAAATGGAGTTTCTCAATTCTGCAGGACGAGGAATAGCTAAACGTGCTTCACTACACACCGTAGGAGGATACAATAGTTAAGTGCTCCTGGATGAAAACAAACGGATGGATCTACACAGTTATCGACTGTGATGATACCAAGTACAAGAGCCATGAGTACATCAATATTTTTTTTACTATGACCAAATATTTAGTCTTTTTTGGACACTTGATTATAATGTAAGACCCTGTATCTACTTGGTATTGGATCTAGGGTTGTACGGTATACCGGTACTAGTATAGTATCGCGGTACTAATGAATCAAAGCCGGTACTATACTCTGTTTGGAAAAGTACCGTTTGGCCATATATATAAATATATATAATTATATATATTTATTTTGTTTACAGGCATGACGGCGCGTCGTCACTTCATGATATTGCCGGTTTTACCAGCATAGGAGCATGTTCGGCAGTGCACACACACAGAGTACGTACAAGCAGACACAGCGTGTGGACAGAAAACGGATAACAGACGCATTTTGGCCTAAAAAGTAACAATAAAGTTGAAGTTATAACCCTCGCTACCTAGCGGCTAACGTCCATCCACAGTGTTTTAGCTACTTCCAAATCACTGATCCTCGCCTCCGTGGCGACAAATAAATGGAGTTTCACAATTCTGCAGGACGAGGAATAGCTAAACGTGCTTCACTACACACCGTAGGAGGATACAATAGCTAAGTGCTCCTGGATGTAAACAAACGGATGGATCCACACAGTTATCGACTGTGATGATACCAAGTACAAGAGCCATGAGTACATCAATATTTTTTTTACTATGACCAAATATTTAGTCTTTTTTGGACACTTGATTATAATGTAAGACCCTGTATCTACTTGGTATTGGATCTAGGGTTGTACGGTATACCGGTACTAGTATAGTATCGCGGTACTAATGAATCAAAGCCGGTACTATACTCTGTTTGAAAAAGTACCATTTCGCCATATATATAAATATATATATTTGTATATATGTATTTTGTTTACAGGCATGATGGTGCGTTGTCACTTCATGATATTGCCGGTTTTACGAGCAGAGGAGCATGTTCGGCAGTGCACAATCACAGAGTACTCCCCGGCGACATACAAAGTAAGTTTCTTGCATGTATTATTATCACTGCAGGAGGAAGAATAGCTCAACATTCTTCATTCCTGGCGGTTCCTTTATTAAACGATCAAAATCCACTGATTCAAGGATAAACAAAAAACTATCCCAACGATATTTTGCAGACCAATTAGACATGAATTTAAAAAAAGAAAAAAAAGGATTCCTCCCTTTCAAGTCTGTGTTCAAGCTGGCCGGGAGTTAATGAGTTGCATCTTTAATCAGTCGACTGAGCGCAGGTCTTTCCTTTCCTTGTGTTCCACCACCTGTGTCGCAGCTTTGCTTTAATCCTGAACCTCATGCTGCTCTTTCTTTAGATTTTTATTTAGCTTTTTTTTTTTTTTTGCTTTCCGTGCATTTCCCACCTGCACTAAAGAATTCAAGACTTACTGCAACATTGTTTACGCCTCAGTCATATATAACTTGGTACTTGAAGTTAGCAAGTTAGCATGCTAAAATTAGCATGCTAACTTCTAAACAAAGGGTTAACCAACCTTTTTGAAAGCAAGAGCTACTTCTTGGGTACTGATTAATGCCAAGGGCTACCAGTTTGATACACACTTACATAAATTGTCAGAAATAGCCAATTTTGCTCAATTTACCTTTAATAAATAAATGTATATATATATATATATATATATATAAAAAATGGGTATTTCTGTCCGTCATTCTGTTGTATATTTTTTTCCTTTTACGGACGTTTTTTTGTAGAGAATAAATGATGAAAAAAACACTTTAAAAAAGTTTAAAAGAGGAGAAAACAAGAAAAAAATGAAAATAAAATTTTGAAATATAGTTTATCTTCAATTTTGACTCTTTAAAATTCAAAATTCAACCGAAAAGAAGAAGAGAAAAACTAGCTAATTTGAATCTTTTTGAGAAAAATAAAAAAAAATGATTTATGGAACATTGTTAGTATTTTTTCCTGATTAAGATTAATTATTATAATTTTGATGACATGTTTTAAATAGGTTAAAATCCAATCTGCACTTTGTTAGAATATATAACAAATTGGACCAAGCTATATTTCTAACAAAGACTAAACATTATTTCTTCTAGATTTTCCAGAACAAACATTTTAAAATAAATTCAAAAGACTTTGAAATATGATTTAAATTTAATTTTTTGGGAATTTTAATCCTAATAAGTTTGAAGAAATATTTCACAAATATTCTTTGTCGAAAAAACAGAAGCTAAATTGAAAAATGCCTTTAAAATAAGATTTAAATTTGATTCTAAAGATTTTCTAGATTTGCCAGAATATTTTTATTTTATTTTAATCATAGTAAGTTTGAAAAAATATTTCACAAATATTCTTTGTCGAAAAAACAGAAGCTAAATTGAAAAATGAAATTAAAATTAAATTATTATTCTTTACAATAAAAAAAAATGTACTTGAAAATTGATTTAAATTGTCAGGAAAGAAGAGGAAGTAACTTAAAAGGTAAAAATGTATAAGTGTTTAAAAATCCTAAAATCATTTTTAAGCTTGTATTTTTTCTCTAAAATTGTCTTTCTGAAAGTTATAAGAAGCAAAGTAAAAAAATAAAATTTTAAAAAAGTGAAGACCAAGTCTTTCAAATATTTTCTTGGATTTTCAAATTCTATTTGAGTTTTGTCTCTCTTAGAATTAAAAATATCGAGCAAAGCGAGACCAGCTTGCTAGTAAATAAATAAAATGTAAAAATTAGAGGCAGCTCACTGGTAAGTGCTGCTATTTGAGCTATTTTTAGAACAGGCCACCGCGTTGGTGACCCCTGCTCTAATCCATACACCTCAGTCATATAAATTGCTACACAACATGTTGGAGCTGCTAAAATTAGCATGCTAAATGCAACATGCTAACATTTTTTTTGTTTTTTTAGACACATTTACAGCTGTCCACATCAGAACTCATAAAACTTGGTACTCCAAACGTGCTAGCTGTTAGCATGCTAACATTCAAATGCAAGCATGCTAACGTTTTCATCTAATTTTGCAGCCGTACACCTCGGAGTCATATAACTTGCTACACAACACATTGGAGCTGTTAGCATGCTAAAGGCAACATGCTAACGTTTTGTTGTTTTTAGACAAATTTACAGCTGTCCACATCAGAACTCATAAAACTTGGTACTCCAAACGTGCTAGCTGTTAGCATGCTAACGTTCAAATGCAAGCATGCTAACGTTTTCATCTAATTTTGCAGCCGTACACCTCAGAGTCTTATAACTTGCTACACAACACATTGGAGCTGTTAGCATGCTAAAGGCAACATGCTAACGTTTTGTTTTTTTTTAGACAAATTTACAGCTGTCCACATCGGAACTCATAAAAGTTGGTACTCAAAATGTGCTAGCTGTTAGCATGCTAACGTTTGAATGCAAGCATGCTAACGTTTTCATCTAATTTTGCAGCCATACACCTCAGAGTCTTATAACTTGCTACACAACACATTGGAGCTGCTAGCATGCTAAAGGCAACATGCTAACATTTTTTTTTTTTTTTTTTTTTTTTTAGATAAATTTACAGCTCTCCACATCAGAACTCATAAAAGTTGGTACTCAAAATGTGCTAGCTTTTACCATGCTAATGTTTGACTGCAAGCATGCTAACTTGTTCATCTAATTTCGTAGCCGTACACTTAGTACTTGACACGTGCTAGCTGTTAGCATGCTAACGTTTTTTTTAGCCAAATTTACAGCTGTACACCTCAGAGTCATATAACTTGCTACACAACACATTGGAGCTGCTAGCATGCTAAAGGCAACATGCTTAAAAAAAATTTTTTATAGACAAAATTACAGCGTCCACGTCAGAACTCATAAAAGTTGGTACTCAAAATGTGCTAGCTGTTAGCATGCTAACGTTTGAATGCAAGCATGCTAACGTTTTCATCTAATTTTGCAGCCATACACCTCAGAGTCTTATAACTTGCTACACAACACATTGGAGCTGCTAGCATGCTAAAGGCAACATGCTAACATTTTTTTTTTTTTTTTTTTTTTTTAGATAAATTTACAGCTCTCCACATCAGAACTCATAAAAGTTGGTACTCAAAATGTGCTAGCTTTTACCATGCTAATGTTTGACTGCAAGCATGCTAACTTGTTCATCTAATTTCGTAGCCGTACACTTAGTACTTGACACGTGCTAGCTGTTAGCATGCTAACGTTTTTTTTAGCCAAATTTACAGCTGTACACCTCAGAGTCATATAACTTGCTACACAACACATTGGAGCTGCTAGCATGCTAAAGGCAACATGCTTAAAAAAAAATTTTTATAGACAAAATTACAGCGTCCACGTCAGAACTCATAAAAGTTGGTACTCAAAATGTGCTAGCTGTTAGCATGCTAATGTTTGACTGCAAGCATGCTAACTTGTTCATCTAATTTCACAGCCGTACACTTAGTACTTGACACCTGCTAGCTGTTAGCATGCTAACGTTTTATTAGCCAAATTTACAGCTGTACACCTCAGAGTCATATAACTTGCTACACAACACATTGGAGCTGTTAGCATGCTAAAGGCAACATGCTAACGTTTTGTTAATTTTAGACAAATTTACAGCTGTCCACATCAGAACTCATAAAAGTTGGTACTCAAAATGTGCTAGCTGTTAGCATTCTAATGTTTGACTGCAAGCATGCTAACTTGTTCATCTAATTTCGCAGCCGTACACTTAGTACTTGACACCTGCTAGCTGTTAGCATGCTAACGTTTTATTAGCCAAATTTACAGCTGTACACCTCAGAGTCATATAACTTGCTACACAACACATTGGAGCTGTTAGCATACTAAAGGCAACATGCTAAATAATTTTTTTTTAGATAAATTTACAGCTGTCCACGTCAGAACTCATAAAAGTTGGTACTCAAAATGTGCTAGTTTTTAGTATGCTAATGTTTGACTGCAAGCATGCTAACTCGTTCATCTAATTTCGTAGCCGTACACTTAGTACTTGACACGTGCTAGCTGTTAGCATGCTAACGTTTTTTTAGCCAAATTTACAGCTGTACACCTCGGTCATATAACTTGCTAAACACATTGGACCTGTTAGCATGCTAAAGGCAACATGCTAACGTTTTGTTTTTTATAGACAAAATTACAGCGTCCACGTCAGAACTCATAAAACTTAGTACTCAAAACGTGCTGCCTCTTAGCATGCTAACGTTTGAATTCAAGCATGCTAACTTGTTCGTCTAATTTCGCAGCCGTACACCTCGTACTTGACACGTGCTAACTGCTAGCATGCTAACTTTTTTTAATCCAAATTTATACCTCAGAGTCATATAACTTGCTACACAACATGTTGGAGCTGTTAGCATGCTAAAAGCAACATCCATCCATCCATTTTCTACCACTTATTCCTTTTGGGGTTGCAAGGGGCCGCTGGTGCCTATCTCAGCTACAATCAGGCGGAACATGCTATCGTTTGTTGTTGTTTTTAGCTAAATTTACAGTTGTACACCTCAGAGTCATAAAACTTGGTACTTGACAGGTGCTAGATGTTAGCATGCTAACGTTTTTATAGCCAAATTTACAGTTGTACACCTCAGAGTCAGAAAACTTGGTACTTGACGCATGCTAGATGGTAGCATGCTGACATTTGAATGCAAACATGCAAACTTTTTCATCTAATTTTGCAGCCATACTTTTCAGAGTCAAATAACTTGGTACTTGAAACATGTTAGCTGTTAGCATGCTAACATTTTTTTTTTCAAATTTACAGCTGTTCATAAAACTTGGTACTTGACACGTGTTAAATGTTAGGTAATGCAGACACAGGACAGACCACTTTTAAATCCTGACTGCATCCCAGTAATCATAGTCCCATAGTATTCCCCACGTCTTATATTCTGTTCAATACGTTAGGATTTTTTTTTCCCAGACATAGCGAATACAAGCACATTAAATATCTAACGCCATTTAAGCTTCTGAGTTGTGCTTCTAGCAAAAATGTGTTCATCCCAACATTCCGCTCGTCTTATATTCGGTTCGATACATAAGGAAGGTTCCTTTCAGACAATGTCAATACAAACCAAAGTCCCCATCACAGCATTTCTCACGTCTTATATTCACTTCGATCTGTAAAGATTGTTCTTTTCTGACAATGGGACACTGGGCAACCACATCTAAATCGAAGCTAATGTTCGAGCCAATGCATGCTTCTTGCAAATAATCTTGCTATCGCACGTCTTATATTCGGTTCAAGACGCCAGGCAGGTTGCTCTCAGACAATGCAGACACACAACAGACCATTTTCAAACCAGACACTATCCAAGTAGAAATGTCCAGCTCAGTTGTTCCCTTTGCGAAAACATTTTCCTATCATCGTATTGCATGCGTCTTATATATGTTTTTTTTTTTTTAATTAAAGTTAAAGTACCAATGATTGTCACACACATACTAGATGTGGCGATTAACAAACAACCACATTTAAAACCGGACTCGATTAAAATTCTTAACTGAGTTGTGCTCCCTGGAAATAACGTTCTCTTCCCAACATTCCGCACGTCTTATATTCGGTTCAGTACATCAGGAAGGTTCCTCTCAGACAATGCCAATACAAACCAAAGTTCCCCTTGCAAAGATTGTTCCAATCACAGCTTTCCACACGTCATATATTTAGTTCAGCGGGTTACAACGGTTCCTTTTTGCCAATGGGACACTGGTCTTCCTATCGCACGTTTTATATTTGGTTCAATATATCAGGACGTAAGACAATGCAGACACACAACAGACCATTTTCAAACCAGACTGTATCCAAGTACAAATGTCCAGCTCAGCTGTTCCCTTTGCGAAAAAATGTTCCTATCATCCTATTTCACGCGTCTTATATTCAGTTCAAAATGTTAGGTTGTTGCTGCTGTTTTTTTTTTCTCTTTCAAATAGCGAACCCAATCACTTTTAAAACCGGACTTGATTCAAATGTTGAACTCAGTTGTGCTCCTTGCAAATAATCTTCCCATCACATCAATCTACTTGTCTTATATTCATTTTAATCTGTTCCTTTCTGACGATTAGACATTCAAATTTCTAATTTGTGCTCCTTGCAAATAATCTTCACATTGCATGTCTTAGATTTGGCTCAATATGTCAGGAAGGTTCCTTTCCGGCAATGCAGACACAGGACAGACCACTTTTAAATCCTGACTCCATCCCAGTAATCATAGTACTCCCCGTGTCTTATATTTGGTTCAATACGTTAGGATATATATTTTTTCCAGACGTAGCAAACACAAGCACATAAAATATCTAACGCCATTCAAACTTCTGAGTTGTGCTCCTAGCCAAAATGTGTTCATCCCAACATTCCGCACGTCTTATATTCGGTTCAATACATCAGAAAGGTTGCTTTCAGACAATGTCAATACAAACCAAAGTCCCCATCACAGCATTTCACACGTCTTATATTCACTTCGATCTGTAAAGATTGTTCTTTTCTGACAATGGGACACTGGGCAACCACATCTAAATCGAAGCTAATGTTCGAGCCAATGTGTGCTCCTTGCAAATAATCTTGCTATCACACGTCTTATATTCGGTTCAAGACGCCAGACAATGCAGACACACAACAGACCATTTTCAAACCAGACTTTATCCAAGTAGAAATGTCCAGCTCAGCTGTTCCCTTTGCAAAAAAACGTTCCTATCATCGTATTTCACGCGTCTTATATTCAGTTCAAAATGTTAGGTTGTTGCTAATGTTTTTTTTTTCTCTTTCAAATAGCGAACCCAATCACTTTTAAAACTGGACTTGATTCAAATGTTGAACTCCTTGCAAATAATATTCCCATCACAGCAATCTACTTGTCTTATATTCATTTTAATCTGTTCCTTTCTGACAATTAGACATTCAAATTTCTAATATGTGCTCCTTGCAAATAATTGTCCCATTGCATGTCTTACATTTGGCTCAATATGTCAGGAAGGTTCCTTTCAGGCAATGCAGACACAGGACAGACCACTTTTAAATCCTTGACTCCATCCCAGTAATCATGGTATTCCCCGCGTCTTATATTTGGTTCAATACGTTAGGATATTTTTTTTTCCAGACGTAGCGAATACAAGCACATTAAATATCTAACGCCATTCAAACTTCTGAGTTCTGCTCCTAGCAAAAATGTGTTCATCCCAACATTCCGTCGCATGTCTTATATTCGGTTCAATACATCAGAAAGGTTGCTCTCAGACAATGTCAATACAAACCAAAGTCCCCATCACAGCATTTCTCACGTCTTATATTCACTTCGATCTGTAAAGATTGTTCTTTTTTGACATTGGGACACTGGGCAACCACATTTAAATCGAAGCTAATGTTCGGGCCAATGTGTGCTTCTTGCAAATAATCTTGCTATCACACGTCTTATATTCGGTTCGAGACGCCAGACAATGCAGACACACAACAGACCATTTTCAGACCAGACTTTATCCAAGTAGAAATGTCCAGCTCAGATGTTCCCTTTATAAAAAAATGCTCCCATCATCGTATTGCATGCGTCTTATATGCGGTTTAAAACTTTTTTTTTTATTTTATTTTTTTTAAATAGCAAACACAACCACATTTAAAACCGGACTCGATTCATATTCTTAACGGAGTTGTGCTCCCCTGCAAATAACGTTCCCATCCCAGCATTCCGCACGTCTTATATGCGGCTCAATGCAGACGGCGAGGTTCTTTTCAGATGCAAACCCACTTTTAAAATCAGTCTCCATCCAAGCGTCCGCCTCAGCTTCCTATCAGAGTTCCGCACGGCTGCGTTTATGTCGACTCACTTTCGCGTCACGGCTGGAGTCCAAAATAAACATTTCAGCCCACCTGACGTCAAATCACTTCAGAACCTTTGTGCATAAAATATCCTTTTTATTGTGTGTGGGGGAGGGGAAAACAATCAGGTTTTGCTCTCTCGAGCGCTTGATTCTTTTGCTCAATACTTCGCTGATCCATATTTGATTTGTTTTGTCTGCAAAGTAGGATGGATGTGAGCTGCTTTCATCAAAGATAGGAAAAATATCGAGCGTGGCCCCGCCTGAATTAAGGTGACTTATTAAGTGCGACAGGAAGTAGTACGAGCGATGCCGTGAGGACGGTTTGAGTTTGGCGATAAAAGGAGTAAAATTCACCCTTCTTTTTGTATTACTATGTATTCATCCTTTTTAAAAGGGGTAATGCACTTTTTTGGAATTGTGCCTTTCACTCACAATCCTCATGTAAGATAGGCACACGTATGTTATTTTTGTGTGCATTCCATCTAGTAAATAAAGGCTAGTAAAAGTCATCTAACAACAGAGCCAATGTGTCAGTTTGTTTGTGTTTGAGTTTTTCCTCTGTGTGTTTAGTATTTCCTGTACTTAGTTCCTGTCAGCACTCTTAATTTGGTTCACCTTCCTGTTTGTCCCCCTGAGTGCTTTGTTTCCCCTCAGCTGCGGCTGATTGGCACCTGGCCACACCTGGTGTCAATCAGCCCACTCCTATTTGCACCTGCTTTGTCTTCCAGTCAGTGCCGGGTTATTGCCGTTGCCACATGTCGCTCTTGTCGCGCCTGTCGTGTTGTGTCGTAGCTTTGTAGTGTAGCGGTAAGCTATAATTCGTTAGATGTTTGTAGCTTGGTTCCCTGCTTCCTAATTTGTCTTTGTACAACACGTAACGACTTCTGTTCCCTGTTCTGTTTATGCTAGCGTCCATGCTAAGCCTTTTGTTTTTGCTAGCTTCCATGCTAAGCTCCGTTTATTTTCTAGTTCCAATGCTAGCTCTTTTTGTTTGTTATCCGCCCACGTGCGTGCTTTATGTTTGTACCCTTTGTTTGGTTTTTTTCTTGTGTTTCATATCAAAACCATGTTTCCTTATTCAATGCCTGCCTCCTTCTCTACATCTTGGGGTTTGTCACGAACTAACTCTGACACAATGAGAGTTTTGTAGACAATTGGCAATCTGCGCACCTGGTAGTAATGAGGGCGAACTGGATAAAGGATCCATGCGGGAATTTGGTATACCTCTTTGTATACCTGCCTTTCCGAGTCTCCCCCTTTGTTATCTATCGTGGTTTTGGAAAGCCTTCTTCAAGCCTCGACCCTCGCCTGGACACGGACTCTGACGCCTCTCTCTCACCCCGGATCTTCTGTCTGCTCCATGGACTGCCTTTCCTGCCTTGTTCCTCCTCCTCGTTTTGACATTTGGTTCCCTTCTGGATATTAGTCCACACTCCATTTCCGTAGTTATAATTATTTTGATTATTGTTTGATTATTATAGGGCAGCACAGTGGAGGTGGGGTTAGTGCATCTGCCTCACAATACGAAGGTCCCGGGTTTGATCCTGCGCTCGGCATTTCTGTGTGGAGTTTGCATGTTCTCCCCGTGAATGCGTGGGTTCCCTCCGGGTACTCCGGCTTCCTCCCACCTCCAAAGACATGCACCTGGGGATAGGCCCCTCCCACCTCCAAAGACATGCACCTGGGGATAGGCCCCTCCCACCTCCAAAGACATGCACCTGGGGATAGGCCCCTCCCACCTCCAAAGACATGCACCTGGGGATAGGCCCTCCCACCTCCAAAGACATGCACCTGGGGATAGGCCCCTCCCACCTCCAAAGACATGCACCTGGGGATAGGCCCCTCCCACCTCCAAAGACATGCACCTGGGGATAGGCCCCTCCCACCTCCAAAGACATGCACCTGGGGATAGGCCCCTCCCACCTCCAAAGACATGCACCTGGGGATAGGCCCCTCCCACCTCCAAAGACATGCACCTGGGGATAGGCCCCTCCCACCTCCAAAGACATGCACCTGGGGATAGGCCCCTCCCACCTCCAAAGACATGCACCTGGGGATAGGCCCCTCCCACCTCCAAAGACATGCACCTGGGGATAGGCCCCTCCCACCTCCAAAGACATGCACCTGGGGATAGGCCCCTCCCACCTCCAAAGACATGCACCTGGGAATAGGCCCCTCCCACTTCCAAAGACATGCACCTGGGGATAGGTTGATTGGCAACACTAAATGGTCCCTAGTGTGTGAATGTTGTCTGTCTATCTGTGTTGGGGCTGCGATGAGGTGGCGACTTGTCCAGGGTGTACAACGCCTTCCGCCCGATTGTAGCTGAGATAGGCGCCAGCGCCCCCCACAACCTTGAAGGGAATAAGCAGTAGAAAATGGATGGATTATCATTTATATTGTAATATATATAATAAAATACATAGAACTGGGATTTTAAACCCCCTGGTGTCTTTGCTGTCATCTCCCCTCTGAAAAAATAACAAGTTTCCCTATTCCACCAATAAAGCGCTACGCTATATTGACATATTGAGCCGTTGATCCGCTGCGTCGCCTCAGAGCTGGTGAAAATTAATTCCAGATTATAAATAATGCCTCTTACCCGGAGGTGCAGGGGTATTAAAGGGGAACTGCACTTTTTGGTTTAATTTTCTCAATTCTCAATCGTTATGTAAGGCAAGAACACTTTATTTTGTTTTTTGCATTCTAACTATTAAATAAATGTGATCAAAAGTCCACTTACAATGGGAAATCCCCTAAAAAAATTGATCAAAACACCTCCATTAAGGTTTAATATACAAACCCTGTTTCCATATGAGTTGGGAAATTGTGTTAGATGTAAATATAAACAGAATACAATGATTTGCAAATCCTTTTCAAGCCATATTCAGTTGAATATGCTACAAAGACAACATATTTGATGTTCAAACTCATAAACTTTATTTATTTTTTGCAAATAATCATTAACTTAGAATTTCATGGCTGCAACACGTGCCAAAGTAGTTGGGAAAGGGCATGTTCACCACTGTGTTACATCACCTTTTCTTTGAACAACACTCAATAAATGTTTGGGAACTGAGGAAACTAATTGTTGAAGCTTTGAAAGTGGAATTCTTTCCCATTCTTGTTTTATGTAGAGCTTCAGTCCTTCAACAGTCCGGGGTCTCCGCTGTCCTATTTTACACTTCATAATGCGCCACACATTTTCCATGGGAGACAGGTCCGGACTGCAGGCGGGCCAGGAAAGTACCTGCACTCTTTTTTTTACGAAGCCACGCTGTTGTAACACATGCTGAATGTGGCTTGGCATTGTGTTGCTGAAATAAGCAGGGGCGTCCATGAAGAAAACGGTGCTTAGATTGCAGCATATGTTGTTCCAAAAGCTGTATGTACCTTTCAGCATTAATGGTGCCTTCACAGATGTGTAAGTTACCCATGCCTTGGGCACTAATGCACCCCCATACCATCACACATGCTGGCTTTTACACTTTGTGTCGATGGTTCGCTTCCTCTTTGGTCCGGATGACACCATGTAGCATATTTCCAAAAACAAATTGAAATGTGGACTCGTCAGACCACAGAACACTTTTCTACTTTGCATCAGTCCATCTTAGATGATCTCGGGCCCAGAGAAGCCGGCGGCGTTTCTGGATGTTGTTGATAAATGGCTTTAGCTTTGCATCGTAGAGCTTTAACTTGCACTTACAGATGTAGCGACCAACTGTATTTAGTGACAGTGGTTTTCTGAAGTGTTCCTGAGCCCATGTGGTGATATCCTTTAGAGATTAATGTCGGTTTTTGATACAGGGATGCAATGTCACGGTCATTCAATGTTGGTTTCCGGCCATGCCGCTTACGTGGAGTGATTTCTCCAGATTCTCTGAACCTTTTGATGATATTATGGAGCGTAGATCTTGAAATCCCTAAATTTCTTGCAATGTCACTTTGAGAAAGGTTGTTCTTAAACTGTTTGACTATTTGCTCACACAGTTGTGGACAAAGGGGTGTACCTCGCCCCATCCTTTCTTGTGAAAGACTGAGCATTTTTTGGGAAGCTGTTTTTATAGCCAATCATGGCACCCACCTGTTCCCAATTAGCCTGCACACCTGTGGGATGTTCCAAATAAGTGTTTGATGAGCATTCCTCAACTTTATCAGTACTATTGCCACTTTTCCCAACTTCTTTGTCACGTTTTGCTAGCATCAAATTCTAAAGCTAATGATTATCTGCAAAAATAAACATGTTTATGAGTTTGAACAGGCTTCACGGTGGCAGAGTGGTTAGTGCGTCTGCCTCACAATACGAAGCTCCTGCAGTTCTGGGTTCAAATCCTGGCTCGGGATCTTTCTGTGTGGAGTTTGCATGTTCTCCCCGTGAATGCGTGGGTTCCCTCCGGGTACTCCGGCTTCCTCCCACTTCCAAAGACATGCACCTGGGGATAGGCCCCTCCCACCTCCAAAGACATGCACCTGGGGATAGGCCCCTCCCACCTCCAAAGACATGCACCTGGGGATAGGTTGATTGGCAACACTAAATGGTCCCTAGTGTGTGAATGTTGTCTGTCTATCTGTGTTGGCCCTGTGATGAGGTGGCGACTTGTCCAGGGTGTACCCCGCCTTCCGCCCGATTGTAGCTGAGATAGGCGCCAGCGCCCCCCACAATCCCGAAGGGAATAAGCAGTAGAAAATGGATGGATTATCATTTATATTGTAATATATATAATAAAATACATAGAACTGGGATTTTAAACTCCCTGGTGTCTTTGCCGTCATCTCCCCTCTGCAAAAATAACAAGTTTCCCTATTCCACCAATAAAGCGCTACGCTATATTGACATATTGAGCCGTTGAGCCGCTGCGTCGCCTCAGAGCTGGTGACCCCGCGACCCCAAAAGGGAATAAGCGGTAGAAAATGGATGGGGGATGGATGATTATATGCAAAAAAATAAAAAATAAAGTTTATGAGTTTGAACATGAAATATGTTGTCTTTGTAGCATATTCAACTGAATATGGCTTGAAAAGGATTTGCAAATCATTGTATTCTGTTTATATTTACATCTAACACAATTTCCCAACTCAAATGGAAACGGGCTTTTTACTTAGATTTCAGTTTTTGCATTGCAAGAATCGAGAATGATAGGCCAAAGTCGGATAAAATTGCAGTTCACCTTTGAATAAAGTCTTCATCTCCGGTGTCCTCTGTAGTTTTACCACCCAGTTGCTGCAGCTTGAGCTGATAAACGGAGTTTATGTGCGAGAAGCGGCGTATGAATATCATAATGTCTGCTTTAGTGGCCCGCCTGGCTTCGTGAAGACGCTTCGATGAGAAGGTCAACGCACCGACGGAAGAGGACGGCAGACGTTGGAGAGAGAAGGTGATTTAGGGGCAAGAACGTGAGGTCTTTCTCACGCGACTCACTTAAAATGTTGACTCATGAGAGGTGCGGCTGGCGTCCGGTTTCTCCGTGTACTTAGTTGCAGCTCCTTTTGCCTGAATTGCTGCAGCAATACGGCGTGGCATGGAGTCCAGCAGTCTGTTGCACCCTCAGGTGGTATGAGAGCCCAGGTGGCTTTAATAGTGGCCTTCAGCTCTTCAGCATTGTTGGCTCTGGCATCTTCCTCTTCACAAAACCACATAGCTGTTCTATGGGGTTAAGGTCAGGTGAGTTTGCAGGCCAATCAAGACCAGGAATACCATGGTCCTTAAACCAGGTACTGGTAGATTTGCCAAGTCATGTTGGAAAATGAAATCTTCACCTCCATAAAATTGGTCAGCATAAAGTGTTGTAAAACTTCCTGGTGGACTGCTGCATTGACCCTAGACCTCAGGAGACACAGTGGACCAACACCAGCAGAGGACATGGCACCCCAGACCATTACCCATTGTGGACATTTGACACTGGACTTCAGGAAACGTGGATTCTGTGCCTCTCCTGTCTTCCTCCAGACTCTGGGACCTTGATTTCCAAAGGAGATACAAAATTTAATCTGAAAACATAACTTTGGACCACTCAGCAGCAGTCCAGTCCTTTTTGTCTTGAGCCCAGGCGAGACGCTTTTGACGTTGTCTCTTATTCAAGAGTGGCTTTACACGAGGAATGCGACAGCTGAAGCCCATATCTTGCATACGTCGGTGCGTGCTGGTTCTTGAAGCACTGACTCCAGCTGCAGTCCACTCTTTGTGGATCCCCCCCACATTTTTGAATGGGTTTTGTTTGACAATCAGGGCGCAGTTATCTCTCTTTTTTTCTAGCACATCTTTGTCTTCCCTTGGCCTCTCTATTAATGTGCTTAGACACAGAGCTCTGGGAACATCCAACCTCTTTGGCAATGACCTTTTGTGTCTTGCCCTCCTTCTTTAAAGTATCAATGGTCATCTTTTGGACAGTTGTCAAGTCAGCAGTCTTCCCCAGGATTGTGTGTCATACAGAATCAAAACCAGAGACCATTTAAAGGCTTTTCCAGGTGTTTTGAGTTAGTTAGCTAATTAGAGTGTAGCACCAGGTGTCTTCAATATCTGACCTTTTCACCATATTCTCATTTTCTGAGATGTTGAATTTAGGGTTTTCATTGGTTGTCAGCTATAATCTTCTCCTTTTTGGCAAAAAACACTTGAAATGTATCAGTCTGTTTGGAATGAATGTATACATTCTACAAGTTGGACTTTCTAATGAAATAAAACAACTTTTTCATGATATTCTACTAATATGACCAGCACCTGTATAACCAATATACATTCAGGCCTCCACTCAAGCATGATCCCGGGGACCCCAAGTTTTAAATCTCCAGATCAACATTAGGTCCAGCTGTCAGTATAATGATTTTAAAGATTTAAGTTGCTCTTTTTGTCAAATAAAACCCTGTTTTTTAATGTAAAAAAAAACAAAACACAAAATATGCAATATTATATCCTAATATTTTTACAAGTGGAATATTTGAGATTATTTAATAGTTGGAGCCTTGAAAAAGTCAATAACTAATAATACCATTGATTTTAATCAATCAATCAATCAATGTTTATTTATATAGCCCCAAATCACAAATGTCTCAAAGGACTGCACAAATCATTACGACTACAACATCCTCGGAAGAACCCACAAAAGGGCAAGGAAAACTCACACCCAGTGGGCAGGGAGAATTCACATCCAGTGGGACGCCAGTGACAATGCTGACTATGAGAAACCTTGGAGAGGACCTCAGATGTGGGCAACCCCCCCCCCCCCCCCCTCTAGGGGATCGAAAGCAATGGATGTCGAGCGGGTCTAACATGATACTGTGAAAGTTCAATCCATAGTGGCTCCAACACAGCAGTGAGTGTCCCGTCCACAGGAAACCATCTCAAGCGGATCAGCAGCGTAGAGATGTCCCCAACCGATACAGGCGAGCGGTCCATCCTGGGTCCCGACGAGCGGTCCATCCTGGGTCTCGACTCTGGACAGTCAGTATTTTAATTCATTATTATTTTTTAAGCAATGACATTCAAAAACAAATCACACTAAATGTATTGGGGATCCAAAATGGTTCTACTCATTAAAGTGTTAAAAAATCAATTATACAGTAAAACATTTTTACTGTTTGATTTTAACACAATAATCTCAAGATAAACCTCAGATCTATCCGTCAGTTTTATTGTTGTTGTTTATTTTTTTGTTTGTACATTTTATGCCCTTCTTTAAAAAAATGGCTCAGTTTTTTATATGGCAAACAAAATATGCACATTTTTCCCCAAAAATATATCTCAAAGTGGAAAATTTAACGTGATGTAATTGGAGCCTTGAATATGTCAATAATTCATAATGACATTGATTTTGATTCATTATTATTTTTTAAAGAAAGAAACAGCCTGCATGGCAGCTTTGTGTTATTAGAGTAAACATTGCAACATTTTCTTGTTACATTTCACCCGTTTGCTACTTTATATCACTTTTTACGTTATAAAAATGTTTAACTCGTATTAATAAAATGTGACATGGGGCCGTTAAAAAATGACCTGCGGGCCACACTTTGGACACGCCTCTTTTAGAGGTTCAACAACTGTGCAGATGACTTCCATCTTTGTATGCGACAGTTTTTGAGACACGTCCCACTGGATTGTTGGCCACCCTGAACAGAACAAACAGATGTTGCATGCATGGCTGACTGAACATCAGTCCATAAATGTGTCTATTAAAATATGAGAAATGAGTTATTTTGGATGATATGAGAGGTTCTTAGTGTGCATTGGTGTCAGGATGATGATCCTCTTAGTGATCAAGGCAGAAAGGAAAGGAAATGTCAACACAAGCAAGACTCAAACCATGTAAACAATGTTGCAAAATCACATTGGACACTGAGAACACACCTCTTGTTGTTTTGGACTAACGACTGCACAAGATCAAGGCCGTGGAACAGAAACACACTGCAGGCTTACACACAAACATCCACTATGGACTGGACTCTCACTATTATGTTAGATCCACTATGGACTGGACTCTCACTATTATGTTAGATCCGCTATGGACTGGACTCACACTATTATGTTAGATCCACTATGGACTGGACTCTCACTATTATGTTAGATCCACTATGGACTGGACTCTCACTATTATGTTAGATCCACTATGGACTGGACTCTCACTATTATGTTAGATCCACTATGGACTGGACTCTCACTATTATGTTAGATCCACTATGGACTGGACTCTCACTATTATGTTAGATCCACTATGGACTGGACTCTCACTATTATGTTAGATCCACTATGGACTGGACTCTCACTATTATGTTAGATCCACTATGGACTGGACTCACACTATTATGTTAGATCCACTATGGACTGGACTCTCACTATTATGTTAGATCCAATATGGACTGGACTCTCACTATTATGTTAGATCCACTATGGACTGGACTCTCACTATTATGTTAGATCCACTATGGACTGGACTCTCACTATTATGTTAGATCCACTATGGACTGGACTCTCACTATTATGTTAGATCCACTATGGACTGGACTCTCACTATTATGTTAGATCCGCTATGGACTGGACTCTCACACTATTATGTTAGATCCACTATGGACTGGACTCTCACACTATTATGTTAGATCCACTATGGACTGGACTCTCATTATTATGTTAGATCCACTATGGACTGGACTCTCACACTATTATGTTAGATCCACTATGGACTGCACTCTCACACTATTATGTTAGATCCACTATGGACTGGACTCTCACACTATTATGTTAGATCCGCTATGGACTGGACTCTCACACTATTATGTTAGATCCACTATGGACTGGACTCTCACACTATTATGTTAGATCCGCTATGGACTGGACTCTCACACTATTATGTTAGATCCGCTATGGACTGGACTCTCACACTATTATGTTAGATCCGCTATGGACTGGACTCTCACACTATTATGTTAGATCCACTATGGACTGGACTCTCACTATTATGTTAGATCCACTATGGACTGGACTCTCACTATCATGTTAGATCCACTATGGACTGGACTCTCACTATTATGTTAGATCCACTATGGACTGGACTCTCACTATTATGTTAGATCCACTATGGACTGGACCCTCACTATTATGTTAGATCCACTATGGACTGGACTCTCACTATTACGTTAGATCCACTATGGACTGGACTCTCACTATTACGTTAGATCCACAATGGACTTGACTCTCACTATTACGTTAGATCCACTATGGACTGGACTCTCACTATTATGTTGGATCCACTAAGGACTGGACTCTCACTATTATGTTGGATCCACTATGGACTGGACTCTCACTATTATGTTAGATCCACTATGGACTGGACTCCCACTATTATGTTAGATCCACTATGGACTGGACTCTCACTATTATGTTAGATCCACTATGGACTGGACTCTCACTATTATGTTAGATCCACTATGGACTGGACTCTCACACTATTATGTTAGATCCACTATGGACTGGACTCTCACTATTATGTTAGATCCACTATGGACTGGACTCTTACTATTATGTTAGATCCACTATGGACTGGACTCTCACACTATTATGTTAGATCCACTATGGACTGGACTCTCACTATTTGTTAGATCCACTATGGACTGGACTTTCACAATATTATGCTAGACCCACTCGACGTCCATTGCATCCGGGGGGGGGGGGGGTTCAAGGTTGCCCATAGTCATTTTCATTGACATCCCACTGTTTTTTGAGTTTTTCCTTGTCCTGATGTGGGATCTGTACCGAGGATGTCGTTGTGGCTTTTGCAGCCCTTTGAGTCACTCCTGATTCAGGGCTATATAAATAAACATTGATAGATTGTTTGATTGATTTACCCGGCCAGGGTTTGAACTCACGACCTACCAATGGATCCGGTATCGCATTTTGAAGCATTTCAAAGCATCCAATATCACATCCTGAAGCATTTATCCGCCGATGGTATCGGCATTCCGATATTATCGGACATCTCTACTTGGGACTGTATCGTTGAGAGTAGGGAGAAACTGCAACTGGGTGTACAGCCCTATACCTCTCTCCTCATGAGCAAAATTCAACTCTGTCTCTACCTGATTCCTTCTTCTTGTCTTGTGTAATACATAGTTCGGTGTTCGAACCTGCCAGGGAGGTAATGGCTCCCATTTTTATTGTCTTTGGTATGAACTCACGGCCTACCGATCTTAGGGCAGACCCCCTAACCACGTTTCAACTGCGATACATGTTGATATGTTTTTTTTATGACATCGTAGCTCAGCAGTGCAGAAGGATTGTCATCCCAGTGGTGGATTTCGTCGCATGTTTTCTAATTGATGGTTGTTTACAAAGTCGGAATCCTCCGAAGAAGAAAACAGCTGTGGAAGCTGCAGATGTTGCGTCATCCCTGCGGCCTTGCGCTCCTTTCATCTCCTTTAACATATGTCCACTTGGACCGAGGACAGCGTGAATAAAGTCTCCCTGCACCTGCACATTGCCAAGTAAAAACAACAAAAACCTCCCGAATAATGTCGGCGAGTACTTTGGCTTCCGCGTGTTTTTCCGCACAAACCCGTCCCCCCCGCCCCAGGCCTATGTGTCACTCTGCCGTCCGCCGGACCGTAAGTAGTCGCCGTCCGCCGGTATCTGTTTAATACCAGCCTCGCATGTCTCCATCACCTGTGGTACAGTTTCTGGCCTCTGACCTGCGACTCGCGGGAGGTTTGCGAGCGTGTTTTGCGTGCTGCACGTTTATCAGCGTGCAACAGCTGCTCTCCGCCGTCGCGGCCTCGCTTCGTCGCACGCGTGTGCACGTGTGTGCACGTGTGTGCACGTGTGTGCACGTGTGTGCACGTGTGTACACGTGTGTGCACGTGTGTGCACGTGTGTGCATGTGTGCAGTGAGTGAAGAGGAATGGTGGCAGGATCCTTGTGGAGGGGAAATGTCAAAGCGGAGCTGACGCGGAGTTATCCTCAATAATCCTTAAATGCCACATTTAAAGGAAATATCTCAATGGAAGGAAAACTCTTCTTCTTATTCCTGCAATATTCCATATTTACTGGACTATCACTTCCACTTTAAAGATGAATCCATGTGTGTGCCTTCTTCTTCTTCAAATGAGCAAGCAGGAACATCTTCCAAACCTTCCCTTTTCCTTTGAGTAAGCCATTATTTGTTGAAATGTTTACGGTATTTTTCCGACTATAAAGCGCACTTAAAATCCTTTCATTTTCTCAAAACTCGACAGTGCTCCCTAGAATCCTGTGCGCCTAATGTACGGAATGATTTTGGTCGTGCTTACCGAACTCAAAGCTATTTTATTTGGTACATGGTGTACATGACCAGTAGATGGCTGTCACACATAAGAGATATGTGTAGACTGCAATAGTATAGTATAGTATAGTATAGTATAGTATAGTATAGTATAGTACAGTATAGTATAGTATAATGCAGTAGGGTATAGTTCAGTATAGTATAGTAGTGTAATATAGTAGAGTATATTATAGTATGGTATAGTATATTATAGTATAGTTTAATGATGTATAGTCTAATGTAGTATAGTATAGTTGTGTAATATAGTTTAGTATAGTATAGTATAATACAGTATAGTATAGTATAGTTAAATGCAATACATTATAGTGTAGTATAGTAGTGTAATGTAGTAGAGTAAATTATTTTATACTATAGTATAGTATAGTTTAATGCTGTACATTAAAGTATAGTATAATATAGTATAGTATAGTAGTGTAATATAGAGTATAGTATAGTATAATATGGTATATGGTATAGTATATTATAGTATAGTGTGGTAAAGTATATTATAGTATGGTATAGTATAATATAGTATAGTATAGTTTATTGCAGTTTAGTATAGTATAGTAGTGTAGTATAGTAGAGTATATTATAGTATAGAATATTATGGTATAGTTTAAAGTAGATGGCTGTCACACATAAGAGATTTGTGTGGACTGCAATAGTATAGTATAGTATAGTATAGTACAGTATAGCATAGTTTAATGCAGTAGGGTATAGTTCAGTATAGTATAGTAGTGTAATATAGTAGAGTATATTATAGTATGGTATAGTATATTATGGTATAGTTTAATGCTGTACAGTCTAATGTAGTACAGTATAGTAAGGTAATATAGTATAGTATAGTACAGTATAGTATA
The DNA here is from genome assembly GCF_033978795.1 of Nerophis ophidion. Classification (NCBI taxonomy): domain Eukaryota; kingdom Metazoa; phylum Chordata; class Actinopteri; order Syngnathiformes; family Syngnathidae; genus Nerophis; species Nerophis ophidion. Next base: position 87,421,691 of record NC_084613.1, read on the forward strand.
GTATAGTAAAGTATAGTTAAATGCAATACATTATAGTGTAGTATAGTAGTGTAATATAGTAAAATAAATTATTTTATACTATAGTATAGTATAGTTTAATGCTGTACATTATATAGTATAGTATAGTATAATAGTTTAACATAATACGGTATAGTACAGTATAGTATAGTATAGTGGAGTGCAGTGTAGTATAGTATAGTATAGTGTAGTGTAATGTAGTACAGTATAGTGTAGTTTAGTATAGTATGTACAGTACAGAACAGTGCAGTACAGTACAGTATGGTATAGTGTAGTACAGTAAAGTATAGTATAGTGTAGTATAGTATAGTATAGTGTAGTAGAGTAGTGTATAGTAGAGGAGAGGAGAGTAGAGTGTAGTATAGTATAGTGTAGTAGAGTATAGTAGAGTAAAGTATAGTAGGGTGTAGTAGAGTATAGTAGAGTGTAGTGGAGTAGAGTATAGTGTAGTATAGTATAGTGTAGTGTAGTACAGTAAAGTATAGTATAGTGTAGTATAGTATAGTATAGTAGAGTAGTGTATAGTAGAGGAGAGTAGAGTAGAGTGTAGTATAGTATAGTGTAGTAGAGTATAGTGTAGTAGAGTAGTGTATAGTAGAGGAGAGTAGAGTAGAGTGTAGTATAGTATAGTGTAGTAGAGTATAGTAGAGTAAAGTATAGTAGGGTGTAGTAGAGTATAGTAGAGTGTAGTGGAGTACAGTATAGTGTAGTATAGTAGAGTGTAGTGTAGTACAGTAAAGTATAGTATAGTGTAGTATAATATAGTATAGTAGAGTAGTGTATAGTAGAGGAGAGTAGAGTAGAGTGTAGTATAGTATAGTGTAGTAGAGTATAGTAGAGTAAAGTATAGTATAGTGTAGTATAGTATAGTAGATTAGAGTATAGTAGAGTGTAGTGTAGTAGAGTGTGTGAGAGATATTAGTACTGGGTGCAAAGCAGCACACACATTTATCAACAATAATATCTTTAAAGAACTCATTTACTGCAAAACTAATTTAATGTCTTTTTTTTTCTTCTGCTTTTCCTGCGTTGTTTAATCCCTGATCTGACTTTAACTGATCACTTTCACTCATTTCCTGCCAACATAATCCCTTCTAGTAGTCTTTATCTGGCCGCCACTACCACTCACTTCCTGACTTCTTCATAATAAACTCATTTCCTGCTGGCATGCCTTCATTTGCTCACTAATTGATGATTGTCTTCTTCTCGTTTTGTTGTTGTTTTTCCCCATCATCTTGTCGCTCGTTTCCTGTCCGACATCAACTCTCCTCCCATTTGTTTCTCCTTGATCACTCATTGCCGTCATTCCTTGGCCAATGATGGCAGTTTTATCTTTCTTGTACGTCCATTAAAGCTGCGTCCTTTTCAGCGGCAGTTTACACAAAGCCGGGCGATAAAACAGTATATACATATATATATATATATATATATATATATATATATATATATATATATATATATATATATATATATATATATATATATGTACATATGTATATTTTATTTTATTTTATTTTTTTAATTAGGGACCAAATGTCCATTTGGGACAGAGGACCCTATTGTATTTCTAAGGTTTTATTATTATTATACCGCCGCCTCTTTGAGCTGTAATTTAACCCCCTTAACATGCTTCAAAACTCACCAAATTTTACACACACATCAGGACTGGCAAAAACTGCCATATAACAAAAAAACAAACCCCAAAACTCAAAATTGCGCTCTAGCGTCCCCTAGGAAAAAACCCAGACAAAAATGCGTGTAACATCTTTCAACAAAAATCAACAAGAAGTTGGCAAACACCCTTTCAAAACAAAAGTTTCCTAAAATATTTCATTTTTGCCTCTTTGAGCTGTAATTGGACCCCATTCAAGTGCTTGAAAACTCACCAAGCTGGATACACACATCAGACCTGGCGAAAATTTTGATGTAATCAAAAAACCAAACACCAAAACTTAAAATTGCACTCCCCAAGAATACATTACAGACAAAACTGCTCCTAGGAAGACCACACGGACAAAACTGCTTGTAACTTCCAGTAGAAATGTTGTAGACACATGAAACAAAAACCTCTATGTAGGTCTTACTTAGACCTACATTTCATTAATTGACATCCTTCAGCAAAAATCAACAGGAAGTTGGCAATTACCCCTTCAAAACAAAAGTTTTGTAAAAACCCATCGCATTTTTTCAAACATTATCTCCTCTGAGTGCGTTTGTTGTGTCGGCTTCAAACTTGCACAGGATAGAGATTGAACCCTTCTGATTAAAAGTTGCGGTTTTGATTTTACGAGCCTTCAAAGAACTGATTACCATTAATTGATTAACGTGGACCCCGACTTAAACAAGTTGAAAGACTTATTGGGGTGTTACCATTTAGAGGTCAATTGTACGGAATATGTACTGAACTGTACAATCTACTAATAAAAGTATCAATCAATCAATCAAAAACTGCTCATAGGAAGAAAACACAGACAAAACTGCTTGTAACTTCCAGGAGGAATATTGTAGAGACATGAAACAAAAACCTCTATGTAGGTCTCACTTAGACCTACATTTCATTAATTGACATCATTCAGCAAAATCAACAGCAAGTTGGCAATTACCCCTTCAAAACAAAAGTTTTGTAAAAACCCATCACCTTTTTTCAAACATTATCTCCTCTGAGCGCTTTGTTGTGTCGGCTTCAAACTTGCACAGGATAGAGATTGAACCCTTCTGATTAAAAGTTGCGGTTTTGATTTTACGTGCCTTCAAAGAACTGATTACGATAAATTGATTAACGTGGACCCCGACTTAAACAAGTTGAAAGACTTATTCGGGTGTTACCATTTAGTGGTCAATTGTACGAATATGTACTGAACTGTATAATCTACTAATAAAAGTATCAATCAATCAATCAAAAACTGCTCCTAGGAAGAAAACACAGACAAAACTGCTTGTAACTTCCAGGAGGAATGTTGTAGGGACATGAAACAAAAAACTCTATGTAGGTCTCACTTAGACCTACATTTCATTAATTGACATCATTCAGCAAAATCAACAGCAAGTTGGCAATTACCCCTTCAAAACAAAAGTTTTGTAAAAACCCATCACCTTTTTTCAAACATTAGCTCCTCTGAGCGCGTTTGTTGTGTCGGCTTCAAACTTTCACAGGAAAGAGATTGAACCCTTCAGATTAAAAGTTGCGGTTTTGATTTTACGAGCCTTCAAAGAACTAATTACCATGAATTGATTAACGTGGACCCCGACTTAAACAAGTTGAAAAACTTATTGGGGTGTTACCATTTAGTGGTCAATTGTACGGAATATGTACTGTACTGTGCAATCTACTAATAAAAGTATCAATCAATCAATCAAAAACCGCTGCGCTGATGCTGCTGTGCTGCTGCCATCTCAAGATGTAGCATAGTATAGTACAGTATAGTATAGTATATATAAAAGCAGGAAAGACCAGTGTGACCACACAATGCAGAGAAGGTAGGTAATGTGCGGGTAAAGATATGTTGACTGGGTTAAAGAAGGAGGCACCAGTTTGACTCCAGAATACAGAGAAGGTAGGTAATGTGCAGGTAAAGATATGTTGAATGGGTAAAGGCAGGAAACACCAGCAAAAGTGGTCCCGTCCATCGCTGCTTGCAGCTTTAATTCATTTTATTATACGTCGGAAGCAAGGTTGGTTGCATGAACAAAGTCACTCTGGTAACCCAGCATCACAGGAAGTGATCGCTGACTAACAGCCAATCAGGTGACAGTATCAACTAGGGTTGTCCTGATACCAATATTTTAGTACCGGTACTGGTACCAAAATGTATTTCGAAACTTTTCCATACTTTTCCAAATAAAGGGGATCACAAAAAAATAGCATTATTGTCTTTATTTTTACAACATAAATATTACAGTACATTAAATATATGTTTATTATTGCAAGTTTGTCCTTAAATAAAATAGTGAACATACCAGACAGCTTGTCTTTTAGTAGTAAGTAAGCAATCAAAGGCTCCTAATTAGTCTCATATTGTGTCATTTATCTACCTATTATTTTGTCAACATTATAAAGGACAAGCTGTAAAAAATATTATTAATCCACTTGTTCATTTACTCTTAATATCTGCTTACTTTCCGTTTTAACATGTTCTATCTACACTTCTGGGTGGAGGGGCGTGGCCTGCAGACCTTCAGCAAAGCGGGGTGTGCCAGGACCGGCTTCGAGATCAGCGACAGGCGCGTAGATGGCCCAGCTGGGCACGTTTATCTAATGACCTGTCGCTCCAATAAAGGCAGCAGCCGGGAAGGGGAAAGGTGGCAAACAAGCACGAGCACGAGCGAGAGCAAGACTTTGCAAATTGCTGAAAAACACAAAAAGACTTTTCGAAACCCTGTAAAATAAGACACTGTTGTACCATGGAAGAGCCTGGCATGTCGGTATTTGGTGGTCCGAGGTACCCGGAGGTGCAAGACATCCACACTCACCTTGACAGTGTCGCACTTTTTTTTGGATTTTTCTCAAAATTACAGACCAGAAATGTGGTCTGTAAACGACGCAAGGGGTTCATCCCCACCAAGACCGGCAATATCACGCCATCTTTGCCGCGCTCACCTTTTAGAGCACAGCTGTAAACTTCCTGGCACTACACCTGCAGCAAAAAAGTTATTCTCAGCTTTCTCTCTGTTAACATTTTCGTTACACTTTTTTACACGTCTAACATATTATTTATATTTTTGCAATTTAATTTTAAGAGCTTATTGTGATTTTAGAATATTGATTGTTTGAGCGTTTCCCATGCCTGTGTTGACATTTCCTTTCTGCCTTGATAGCCGAGGGGATTATGTAATTAGAGAAAGGTTAGATATAAATGTTTACATTTAACATATTTTTATTTTGCTCCTTAGAGGTCATAAAAAATAAATAAAGCATCAGTCTCATAGTAATAACAGTTGTAAAATGGCTTGGGCATTTTATAAGGACGCCTTCGTGCCGCCATTTTGAGACTCTAATGCATGGTGAAAGGAATGCAGTTGTTGTATTGAATTGGGAAGAGCAAACTTCCTGGTGATTTTAGTTGGGGGTGGTCAGTGTAAGAAATATAGGTCTAAGTGAGACCTATATTGAGGTTTTTGTTTCATGTGTGTATGACGGTCCTACAGGAAGTTTGAAGCAGTTTTGTCTGAGCAGGAAGCCGCCATTTTGTGACAACAGCAGCAGCGCAATAGTTCTCTGCGGGCTCATAAAATCCAAACCGGGGTAGTAATTAAAACTCTTTCTTTAACTTTTAATCAGAAGGGTTCAATCTCTCTTCTGTGCTAATTTGAAGCCGAAACGACAAACGGTCTCAGAGGACATAACAATGAAAAAAAGCAACATTTTTTAGCTAACTTTTGTATTGAAGTGGAAATAACAAACTTCCCGTTGATTTTAGCTGGAAAGTGTCAGTGGATGAAATATAGGTCTCAGTGAGACCTATATTGAGGTTTTTGTTTCATGTGTGTATGACAGTCCTACAGTTTTGTCTAAGCAGAAAGCCGCCATTTTGTGACAACAGCAGCAGCGCAATGGTTCTTTGTGGGCTCATAAAATCCAAACCGTAGTAGTAATTAAAACTCTTTCTTTAACTTTTAATCAGAAGGGTTCAATCTCTCTTCTGTGGTTATTTGAAGCCGAAACGACAAACGGCCTCCGAGGAGATAATGTTTGAAAAAAAGCAACATTTTTTAGCCAACTTTTGTATTGAACTGGGAATAGCAAACTTCCTGTTGATTTTAGCCGGAAAGTGTCAGTGGATGAAATATAGGTCTCAGTGAGACCTATATTGAGGTTTTTGTTTCATGTGTGTATGACAGTCCTACAGTTTTGTTTAAGCAGAAAGCCGCCATTTTGTGACAACAGCAGCAGCGCAATAGTTCTTTGCGGGCTCATAAAATCCAACCCGGGGTAGTAATTAAAACTCTTTCTTTAACTTTTAATCAGAAGGGTTCCATCTCTCTTCTGTGCTTATTTGAAGCCGAAACAACAAACGGCCTCCGAGGAGATAATGTTTGAAAAAAAGCAACATTTTTTAGCCAACTTTTGTATTGAACTGGGAATAGCAAACTTCCTGTTGATTTTAGCCGGAAAGTGTCAGTGGATGAAATATAGATCTCAGTGAGACCTATATTGAGGTTTTTGTTTCATGTGTGTATGACAATCCTATAGTTTTGTCTGAGCAGAAAGCCGCCATTTTGTGACAACAGCAGCAGCGCAGTGGTTCTTTGTGGGCTCATAAAATCCAAACCGGGGTAGAAATTAAAACTCTTTCTTTAACTTTTAATCAGAAGGGTTCAATCTCTCTTCTGTGCTAATTTGAAGCCAAAATGACAAACGGCCTCAGAGGAGATAATGTTTGAAAAAGAGCTAAATTTTTTAGCCAACTTTTGTATTGAAGTGGGAATAGCAAACTTCCTGTTGATTTTAGCCGGAAAGTGTCAGTGGATGAAATATAGGTCTCAGTGAGACCTATATTGAGGTTTTTGTTTCATGTGTGTATGACAATCCTACAGTTTTGTCCAAGCAGAAAGCCGCCATTTTGTGACAACAGCAGCAACCCAATAGTTCTTTGCGGGCTCATAAAATCAAACCGTAGTAGTAATTAAAACTCTTTCTTTAACTTTTAATCAGAAGGGTTCAATCTCTCTTCCGTGCTTATTTGAAGCCGAAACGACAAACGGCCTCAGAGGAGATAATGTTTGAAAAAAAGCAACATTTTTTAGCCAACTTTTGTATTGAAGTGGGAATAGCAAACTTCCTGTTGATTTTAGCCGGAAAGTGTCAGTGGATGAAATATAGGTCGAATTGAGACCTACGTAGTGGTTTTTGTTTCATGTTTCCACCACATTCCTACTGGAAGTTACAGACAGTTTTGTCTGTAACACAATTTTGAGTTTTGGGGTTTGTTTTTTCAATAGATGGCAATGTTTGTCAGTCCTGATGTTTGTGTCAAATTTTGTGAGTTTTAAAGCATGTTAAGAGGGTCAAATTATAGCTCAAAGAGGTGGTGGTATACTGAATAATAACAATAAAACCTTAGAAATTCAATAAGGTCCTCTGTCCTAAAGGGACATCGGTCCATAATTATTAAAATCGACAGATATAAAACACTTATCGCCCGCCTCTAGCTGAATGTATTGTTCATATCTGGGCTGTGGAAATAGTGCAGGCATGTTCCAGCAGCACACAATGCAAACGTTTAAACAGCAAAACAGCCAAAAACTTGACTAAATAGTGCAGATAATATGAAGTCAGCGGTGGCTGCTCCACTCTATTAATGTGTCGCGGTCACGGGTGCTGCTGAACTGTCGTCACGCCGCTAATAAAGCAGAAGGGGGAAAAAAGGAAAGCTGTGAGCTGTTTACACTTAAGTGGCGAGCGCGTTCCAAACTGTCAGTAGGCCGGCGGCTCCGACTCGGCCCGAGTTGGTGGCGACGTCTCCTCAGGCTCCTCGCAGCCGCTTACTGGGCTCGGGGGGAGGAGGGGTTGGGGGTGCAAATCCCCTCATCATGTGAAGGAAAAAAATGTGAAAGGCAGCAGGCTTGTAAAGCCTCATTAGGCTTAGCGGCACATTTCCTTGCTGCACATTGTGTGCGCGCCTGTGCACGTGCAAAAGTGTGCCTTTGCTGTGTTCCCTTGAAATGTATTTCATTCAACCAGTGCACGAAAGAAGGATGTCGTTAAAAAGACGTGTCCAGTAATGGAAGGATGAGCACACTGCGGATCGAGCCACTGAGTCGACATTATTCAAACAAATTAGTGGGAAAATTCGCCCCAAAACGTCAAACAAAGCATGAAATATTGCTCCTTTTTGTATGTGATGCCAATACAGTGAAAGTGTGATGATAACCATAGAACACATAACTACAGTATAATTACGTTTACCAAACAGATGCTAATGTAAACATTCGTGGAGCTGTAAAAAAATAAATCAAAAAAAGATTCTTATTTACAACAATTCTGAATCAGAATGCAGAATTAATTTATTAATCCCTGAGGGGAAATTTGAGATTTTCTGCACAATCTCCATCCAAAATCAGACAAACATTACTGGGAGACAGAAAAAAGAATCGCTGACGGGTATGACAACTTCCGGCGCCCCTTACAAGAAAAACGGTGAGAAATAGTTACATGTGGGGGTGAAAGCGGGAGGGTAAAAAAAATATTCAGTCAAAGGCTGGACTCCAGGTAGAAGGTGCAGAGTGAGGCCAAGGAAAACACCTCATAACCGTAGCACACATAAACAAGTAACATAGAATCAATAAAACTTGCAACAGAGGGGGCGCGGGGAATAAAAAAAATATTCAGTCAAAGGCTGGATTCCAGGGAGGTGGTGCAGACTGAGGCCAAGGAAAAAACCTCATAACCGTAGCACACATACACAAGTTTCATAGAATCAACAAAACTTGCAACAGAAGGGGCGCGAGGAATAAAAAAAATATTCAGTCAAAGGCTGGATTCCAGGGAAGTGGTGCAGACTGGGGCCAAGGAAAAAACCTCCTAACCGTAGCACACATACACAAGTTTCATAGAATCAACAAAACTTGCAACAGAGGGGGCGCGAGGAATACAAAAATATTCAGTCAAAGGCTGGATTCCAGGGAAGTGGTGCAGACTGGGGCCAAGGAAAAAACCTCATAACCGTAGCACACAAACGCAAGTTTCATTGAATCAACAAAACTTGCAACAGAGGGGGCGCGAGGAATAAAAAAAATATTCAGTCAAAGGCCGGATTCCAGGGAAGTGGTGCAGACTGGGGCCAAGGAAAAAACTCATAAACAGAGCACACATAAACAAGTTTCATAAAATCAACAAAACTTGCAAAAGAGGGAGGGCGCGGGGAATAAAAAAATATTCAGTCAAAGGCTGGATTCCAGAGAGGTGGTGCAGACTGAGGCCAAGGAAAAAAACTCATAAACATAGTACACATAAACAAGTTTCATAGAATCAACAAAACTTGCAAAAGAGGGGGGGCGGGGGTGTAAAAAAATATTCAGTCAATAGCTGGATTCCAGGGAAGTGGTGCAGACTGAGGCCAAGGAAAAAAACTCATAACCGTAGCACACATAAACAAGTTACATAGAATCAACAAAACTTCCAATGGAATATTCAGTCAAAAATCATTTGTAATGTGGACTCGTCAGACCACAGAACACTTTTCCACTTTGCATCAGTCCATCTTAGATGATCTCGGGCCCAGAGATGCCGGCGGTGTTTCTGGATGTTGTTGATAAATGGCTTTGGCTTTGCATAGTAGAGCTTTAACTTGCACTCACAGATGTAGCGACCAACTGTATTTAGTGACAGTGGTTTTCTGAAGTGTTCCTGAGCCCATGTGGTGATATCCTTTAGAGATTGATGTCGTTTTTTTTATACAGTGCCGTCTGAGGGATTGAAAGTCACCGTCATTCAATGTTGGTTTCCGGCCATGCCGCTTACGTGGAGTGATTTCTCCAGATTCTCTGAACCTTTTGATGATATTAGTGAAGTGAAGTGAATTATATTTATATAGCGCTTTTCTCAAGTGACTCAAAGCGCTTTACATAGTGAAACCCAATATCTAAGTTACATTTAAACCAGTGTGGGTGGCACTGGGAGCAGGTGGGTCAAGTGTCTTGCCCAAGGAAACAACAGCAGTAACTAGGATGGCACACGCGGGAATCGAACCTGCAACCCTAAAGTTACTGGCACGGCCACTCTACCAACCGAGCTATGCCGCTATGGAGCGTAGATGTTGAAATCCCTAAATTTCTTGCAATTGCACTTCGAGAAACGTTGTTCTTAAACTGTTTGACTATTTACTCACGCAGTTGTGGACAAGGTGATGTAACACAGTGGTGAACATGCCCTTTCCCAACTACTTTGGCACGTGTTGCAGCCATGAAATTCTAAGTTAATGATTATTTAAAAAAAAATAAAGTTTATGAGTTTGAACATGAAATATGTTGTCTTTGTAGCATATTCAACTGAATATTCCGTTTATATTTACATCCAACACAATTTCCCAACTCATATGGAAACGGGGTTTGTATTTCCGGGGTTTTGGCGGGCCATAAAAGGAGGTCTGGCCCCTGGTCTTTGAGTTTGAAACCTGTGCACTACAAGATTAATTAAAGTGTTGTGATGGCGACAGTTTGACCCCCCAATGACGTTTGTGGGTGTCCGCTGGGGAGCTGCATGAAAGTGTCAGTTTAAATCATGAAGAACGCTGCCTGAATTATTAATAAGACGGCTCCACCCCCCCGGATATTTACCGATATGACACACAAATGACAGCGGCGAGCGGGCCACAAAAGGCGAGTGACGAGGATTCCGAATCAGACATGAATGACGCCCTGCTGGAGAATTCCGAAGGGGGCGTACATTTCCATAGCGCCAAGTGTGTGCGTGCAGGGAGGCGGTAAAGAACACATCTTCGGCGGCGAAGTAATGAATTTGCGCCGCACGGGCAGGCCTTTCCGCTTAATCACATTTAGCAATCAGGAAGAAATGTTTCCCTGCTGGTTCTTTCCTGCAATGGACTTCATGAGCAGCGACATTATTTCACGGATTTTATCAGGAACCCGAATGTGGTGGACTCCAAAGTAACTGGCTGCTAGGTAGATTGCACAGATATTCTTTTTCATTTAAACGTGCCATGACACACACACACACACACACACTCACACACACACACACACACACACACACACACACACATACACACACACACATACACACACACACACACTAACACACGCTTACTGGTTATCATTTGCAATGGGGACCACGTTCTTGATCATGACTTGTGGGGACCACCCTTTCTACAGGTTGTGGAGGCTTATTAGTGATTCCTAGAGCCCAAAAAAAGTCTGCGGGCTGTAGAGCGTTTTCCGTTCGGGCTCCAGTACTCTGGAATGCCCTCCCGGTAACAGTTCGAGATGCTACCTGAGTAGAAGCATTTAAGTCTCACCTTAAAACTCATCCGTATACTCTAGCCTTTAAATAGACCTCCTTTTTAGACCAGTTGATCTGCCGCTTCTTTTCTTTTTTCTCCTATGTCCCCCCCTCCCTTGTGGAGGGGGTCCGGTCCGATGACCATGGATGAAGAACTGGCTGTCCAGAGTCGAGACCCAGGATGGACCGCTCACCTGTATCGGTTGGGGACATCTCTACGCTGCTGATCCGCCTCCGCTTGGGATGGTTTCCTGTGGACGGGACTCTCGCTGCTGTCTTGGATCCGCTTTGAACTGAACTCTCGCGGCTGTGTTGGAGCCACTATGGATTGAACTTTCACAGTATCATGTTAGACCCGCTCGACATCCATTGCTTTCGGTCCCCTAGAGGGGGAGGGGGGGGGGGGGGTGCCCACATCTGAGGTCCTCTCCAAGGTTTCTCATAGTCAGCATTGTCACTGGCGTCCCACTGGATGTGAATTCTCCCTGCCCACTGGGTGTGAGTTTTCCTTGCCCTTTTGTGGGTTCTTCCGAGGATGTTGTAGTCGTAATGATTTGTGCAGTCCTTTGAGACATTTGTGATTTGGGGCTATATAAATAAACATTGATTGATTGATTGATTGATTAAAAAAAAAAGGTAAAATGTCCACTTTCCAGTTAGCTCATCCACGTCTTTAAATCTCTGGATTGATGAAGTAATGTGCTGATCATACTTACTGGGGACCCTGGGGAAAAATGTCAAGACTTGGACTTTGGCGTGGAGTGTTTTCCCGAGGAGCGAAGCGAATGGAGTGGAAACACTAAAACTAAAAAACAGGAACCAAGAAGAAGCGTGCACAATTGCGGTACAAAAACTGGGCTATGAAAACAAAAGACTAGCACAAAGGCAATGAAGTATAAACATGAAACAAAAACTTGCACTGTGGCATGAATAACAAGAAAACTTACTGTGACAAGGGTATAAGAAAAGAAGCATGAGTATCAAGGTGCGTAGCAGGTGATCGAGGGGATGAAGGAGGGGATGTTGCCAGGACGAAGAACAGAAACAGAATGGCTTAAATAGCAGTGACATGATTATTGAAAACAGGTGAGAGAGTGCCAAAATGTGAGACAGGTGCGTGACAGGTGAAAACTAATGAGTAGTCATGGTAACATAAACAAACTGTCAGGCTTGGACTTGGATTGTTGGTGCTCCTTCGACGCAGAGGGATTACAGGACGAGCCAGGTGAGAATTCAGGTACATAGTTTTAATTATTTATACTCAAAATACAATAATAAAGGCAAAACAAAAAGCTCGCTCGGTGACGGATAATAATCTAGACTAAAACTTAGAAGGAAAACAGCACAATGGCAATACTATCTACAAACAAACAAAAGATACTATCAAAAACATAATTAATAACAAAAACTTACTGTGACAAAAACGGGAGGCATAAACAGCAAGGTGTGTGGCAGGGGATCAATGGCATGGAGCAATGAGCAGCAAAGGTTGTAGAAGGCAATGAAAGTTAATGTTCCCAGACTGATGGACAGAGAGAAAATGACTTAAATAGTGGCTGTGATAATTAGGAACAGGTGCGGGACTGAGGGCATGGGCGTGACTAGGAGGGCAAGATGAAAAGCAATGAGTTGTCATGGTAACAAAAACAAACCAGGAAGTGAAAAAAACGGAACAAGAGTCCAGAAAACAAAACAAAACATGATCAAACATAAAACCAGATTTACAGACGTGACACAAACCAGGAAGTGCAAAACAGAAACTCAGTGTCCGAAAAACAAAACATAACATGACCAAAACAAAACATGATTTCCTGGGCGTGATAATTAAGAGTTAATATGGTTCATGGGGACCAAATTTTTTAAAAATTGCATAATTTACACATGTCAAACTGTGACTGGGACTTGGATTGTTTCTTCGACGCAAAGGAAAATCGGCACGAGCCATACGAGAATGTGAGTACATGTTTATTTTTAAACTATAACTAACAAAAAAGGCAAACAAGGGGCGCTCACAAGGAGGTACAAACACTTGGCTACTGAAAACAAAACTACTGTTGCACAATGGCATGACTATAGACAAAAACAAAACTAAACAACTGTGACATAACAAACCTAAAAACGTACTTAACATGAGCAGGAGTGAAACAGCATGGCTAGGCATGAACAGAGTTGTGGAATATGAAGTTGCTAGGCTGACTACCTGGTAACTGTGGCTTAAATAATAGCTATGATAATTAACAACAGGTGTGAGAACTGAGGACAAGGCCGTGACTTGAAGACAAGGTGGAAACTAATCAGTTGCTATCAAAATAAGAGAAACAAGGAAGTGCAAAAGCGGGAAACAAGTGTTCCAAAAAATAACCAAACATGACAAAAACGAAACATGATTTCATGGGCGTGACAACACAAACTTGTATGAGACTCCTGAGGACAATTAACAAAAAAAAAAAAAGTTCTAATTAAATTAAATTAAATTAAATCAAAATAAATTCAATGTTTCCCTTTAGGGGACCTATTTTTTTTTTTTGTCCCCATACCGTCAGAGGTCCCCTAAAGGTGACTGTGTAAACAGAGTCATGTCCCCATTAAGTCAGCATTGCCAGAACACACACACACACACACACACACACACACACACACACACTAGTTATCATTTTGAATGGGGACCAAGTTTTTGTTCAGTACTTATGGGGACCAGCCTTTCTACAGGTTGCAGAGGCTTAAAAAAAAAAAGGTAAAATGTCCACTGCCCAGTTAGCTCATCCACGTCTTTAAATCTCTGGATTGATGAAGTAATGTGCTGATCCTGGGGAAATGCGTTAATATGGTTCGAGGGGACCAAATTTTAATCATTTTGCATAATTCACAGAAATTCATGCGAGACAACTGAGGACCATTAGAAGAAAAAAACAAGTTCAATTGAAACATGACATGATCCTCAGAATCCAGCACTACAGCCGTCCTCTTATTGGAAGTTAAAGCAAATCCTGCATCTTCTGTGACATTATTGAAAACTGCTATTGAACAGTCATGAAGTTGTCTTCAACTCCGACTACCATATATAGAATGATGGAAAATTCAAAATATGAATCATATTTTAAGTTAATAGTAAGACTATTTTAAGTTAATAGTAAGACTATTTTATTTATCACGCTTGCATGTGCCGAATACAACAATGGCGTGTTCTTCAAGCTTTCTGTTAACAATCCCAGGCCTGTGCTAGCACGACCGAGCTAACAGAATTAGCCTTCATCGTTACTTGCTGTATACCACACCTTTCCCGACGATTAAAAACAACGTTCTGTTATTACGCAGAGCTCCTTCTAAACAACTGTATGAGGAAAAAGTAGGAACGGAGACTTGAGTTCTAACCGAACTCGCATCCACAGGTCACCGTTAGCGAGCTAGCAGAACGGCATTAGCTATGTGTGCTAACTTGCAGGCGGCTCATTTGTAGTCTGCTTGGAAAACAAGTCCAGAGAAGCAACATTATCCACGTTTTAGCGTTCAAATGCAAGATCGAATAGTTACCCAGCCTTACGTGTATCTAATAACTACCTCTGAGAGCAATTACATGATTAGTGCATTTACATTTGGCCCGTTTTAACGTGTGTACACGCATGCTGAAACTTCATTGGACGCACAGATTATTTGAGTAGCTGCGACAAACCCATCCATCCATTTCCTAGCGCTTATTCCCTTTTGGGGTTGCAGGGGGCGCTGGCGCCTATCTCAGCTACAATCGGGCGGAAAGCGGCATACACCCTGGACAAGTCGCAGCTCATCACAGGGCCAACGCAGATAGACAACATTCACACTCACATTCACACACTAGGGACCATTTAGTGTTGCCAATCAACCTATCCCCAGGTGCATGTCTTTGGAAGTTGGAGGAGCCTATCCCCAGGTACATGTCTTGGGAGGTGGGAGGGGCCTATCCCCAGGTGCATGTCTTTGGAGGTGGGAGGGGCCTATCCCCAGGTGCATGTCTTTGGAGGTGGGAGGGGCCTATCCCCAGGTACATGTCTTGGGAGGTGGGAGGGGCCTATCCCCAGGTGCATGTCTTTGGAGGTGGGAGGGGCCTATCCCCAGGTGCATGTCTTTGGAGGTGGGAGGGGCCTATCCCCAGGTGCATGTCTTTGGAGGTGGGAGGGGCCTATCCCCAGGTGCATGTCTTTGGAGGTGGGAGGAAGCCGGAGTACTTGGATGTTAGAATATCATATGAAGACTGACTTACTGGAGACGGCGCAGTGGGAGAGTGGCCGTGCGCAACCCCAGGGTCCCTGGTTCAATTCCCACCTAGTACCAACCTCGTCACGTCCGTTGTGTCCTGAGCAAGACACTTCACCCTTGCTCCTGATGGGTGCTGGTTAGCGCCTTGCATGGCAGCTCCCTCCATCAGTGTGTGAATGTGTGTGTGAATGGGTAAATGTGGAAGTAGTGTCAAAGCGCTTTGAGTACTTTGAAGGTAGAAAAGCGCTATACAAGTACAACCCATTTATCATTATTTATTTATATTTTAAGGTAATAATGTTTTTAGTGTTTTTTTAGTGTTTTCCTGCCTTCTCCTTTGTCTGCACCTGTGCTTTTAGTGATTCGTCCTCGGCGAGGGGCGGACCTTGAGGCACACCTGCTCGCAATTAGCACACTAGTATTTAGGCTCGTCACTGTCAGCTTGGCCTCGCCGGTTATTGTGTCCAGTACTCCTGTCGTGCATGCACCTGCTTCCCCAGACCTAGTATGTTTTCGCTCCTTTGTCCTGAATTCCCTAACCTCCTGTGTGTTTATCTCCTTGGTCCCCCTGAAGTAAAAAGGATCACTTTTGCTGGACTCTTGCCCTGCTCAGTGTGCCCTGGCCTTCTCTCAGGTTGACCGCTGAGTAACCTTTTTGTCCAGATTTCATGGTGTGTGTTTCTGCCCCATCTCCCTTAGTTATCCTTTTTTGTCCAAGCCAGATTTTATTTTTGGAAAAATATATTAATTTTAACTAAGGATGGAAACCGTACATAATCCCAGTATTATTAATGCCAGGATAACAAATGTTTCACGTTTCAAGAAAATACATTTTCTCTTTTAACAACAGTTGAAAAACGTAAACAAAGTAACCCACATTTCCCTGTCGTGGGATCAATAAAGGAATATCTTATTTTACCTTAAACCACAGAAATAAAATACAAACTCATTTAAACTTTTTTTTGTAGCGTATTTTTTTAACTATAAGTCGCAGTTTTTTTCATAGTTTGGCCGGGGGTGCGACTTACCCTCTGGAGCGACTTATGTGTGAAATTATTAACACGTTACCGTAAAATATCAAATAATATTATTTATCTCCTTCACGTAAGAGACTAGACGTATAAGATTTGATGGGATTTATGGATTAGGAGTGAGAGATAGTTTGGTAAAGGTATAGCATGTTCTATATGTTCTAGTTATTTGAATGACTCTTACCATAATATGTTAGGTTAACATAGCAGTTGCTTATTTATGCCTCATATAACCTACACTTATTCAGCCTGTTCTTCACTATTCTTTATTTATTTTAAATTGCCTTTCAAATGTCTATTCTTGCTGTTGGGTTTTATCATATAAATTTCCCCCCAAAAATGCGACTTATACTCCATTGCGGTTTATAAATGTTTTTTTCCTTCTTTATTATGCATTTTCGGCAGGTGCGGCTTATACTCTGGAGCGACTTATACTCCGAAAAATACGGTACTTTTTAGTTTTAACAACATTGAACATAAAGAACATTAAAAAACTGTTCTACTGAAGCAGTCTTGCTGATTATCTCTTAATCTACTATTTTACCTGCAATCTTCTTGCGGTTGCACACATAGAACTTCAATGCTTGCCATTCCCGGTTTTGGAGAGCTTCCGGTTCGGCCCACAAACATTTTAAACAGTCACTCTTTGCTGGTACAATACCAGAAAATCACTTAGGCGTCTTAGGAATGGATTTAACTATCATTTAAAAACGTTTCCCTTTAGGGGATCTGGTTTTTTTTTTGTCCCCATACCTTCAGAGGTCCGCTAAAGGTGACTGTGTAAACAGAGCGATGTCCCCATTAAGTCAGCATTGCCAGAACACACACACACACACACACACACACACACACTGGCTACTAGAATGTCAATGTTCCTTCACAGTGTGGGATTAACTGTGCTTGTCTTAGCTTTAACATCAAATATCATCAGTGATCCCAGCAGCCCCCCCGTGGTCCTGATTGGAATTAGAAGACCATATTCTTAAAGCAAACCTCCCTCTCCCACAGTCCCGTCGTGCTTCTTAACGCTCAGCTGTCCTCTGTGTCGAAGATGGACAGCAGAGATTTACCGTCAGGGGTCACACGCTGCTTCTAATTAGCTAAAGTAGAAAGGCGGGACTAAGCACTCCAAGCCGGCATGCATCACAGACTCTGTGCAGGACTAGCGTCTTCCGGTCTTTCTGTCTCCAACTATGTCCTTCCCAGCAGGCACGAGACATCAATGCAACGGTGATGACACATACAAGTCATTTTAAAACTGACTTTCAAACAATATTGCAGAATAGTTGTATTTGTAAATTGAGGCAACGTCGGTGTTTAACGTTAAGAAGTGACCAAACCTCAATGTTCTAATCAACGTCACAACCTGACATTGAATAAGCGTTGTTGTAACGTACAAACCCCGTTTCCGTATGAGTTGGGAAATTGTGTTAGATGTAAATATAAACAGAATACAATGATTTGCAAATCCTTTTCAAGCCATATTCAGTTGAATATGCTACAAAGACAACATATTTGATGTTCAAACTCATAAACTTTATTTTTTTTTTTGGCAAATAATCATTAACTTTAGAATTTGATGCCAGCAACACGTGACAACGAAGTTGGGAAAGGTGGCAATAAATACTGATAAAGTTGAGGAATGCTCATCAAACACTTATTTGGAACATCCCACAGGTGTGCAGGCTAATTGGGAACAGGTGGGTGCCATGATTGGCTATAAAAACAGCTTCCCAAAAAATGCTAAGTAATTCACAAACAAGGATGGGGTGAGGGTCACCACTTTGTAGGCAAATTGTGGAACAGTTTTAGAACAACATTTCTCAACGAGCTATTGCAAGGAATTTAGGGATTTTACCATCTACGGTCCGTAAAATCCCCAAAAGGTTCAGAAAATCTGGAGAAATCACTGCACGTAAGCGATGATATTACGGACTTTTGATCCCTCAGGCGGTACTGCATCAAAAACCGACATCAGTGTGTAAAGGATATCACCACATGGGCTCAGGAACACTTCAGAAAACCACTGTCAGTAACTACAGTCGGTCGCTACATCTGTAAGTGCAAGTTAAAACTCTACTATGCAAAGCAAAACCCATTTATCAACAACACCCAGAAACACCGCCAGCTTGGCTGGGCCCGAGCTCATCTAAGATGGACTGATGCAAAGTGGAAAAGTTTTCTGTGGTCTGACGAGTCCACATTTCAAATTATATTTGGAAACTGTGGACGTGGTGTCCTCCAGAACAAAGAGGAAAATAACCATCCGGATTGTTATAGGCGCGAAGTGTAAAAGCCAGCATGTGTGATGGTATGGGGGTGCATTAGTGCCCAAGACATGGGTAACTTACACATCTGTGAAGGCACCATTAATGCTGAAAGGTACATACAGCTTTTGGAACAACATATGTTGTCATCCAAGCAACGTTATCATAGACGCCCCTTCCTTTTTCAGTAAGACAATGCCAAGCCACGTGTTACAACAGTGTGGCTTTGTAGAAAAAGAGTGCGGGTACTAGACTGGCCCGCCTGCAGTCCAGACCTGTCTCCAGTCGAAAATATGTGGCTCATTATGAAGCGTAAAATAGGACAGCGGAGACTCCGGACTGTTGAAGGACTGAAGCTCTACATAAAACAAGAATGGGAAAGAATTCCGGGCTTCACGGTGGCAGAGGGGTTAGTGCGTCTGCCTCACAATACGAAGGTCCTGCAGTCCTGGGTTCAAATCCAGGCTCGGGATCTTTCTGTGTGGAGTTTGCATGTTCTCCCCGTGAATGCGTGGGTTCCCTCCGGGTACTCCGGCTTCCTCCCACTTCCAAAGACATGCACCTGGGGATAGGCCCCTCCCACCTCCAAAGACATGCACCTGGGGATAGGTTGATTGGCAACACTAAATGGTCCCTAGTGTGTGAATGTGAGTGTGAATGTTGTCTGTCTATCTGTGTTGGCCCTGCGATGAGGTGGCGACTTGTCCAGGGTGTACCCCGCCTTCCGCCCGATTGTAGCTGAGATAGGCCCCAGCGCCCCCCGCGACCCCGAAAGGGAATAAGCGGTAGAAAATGGATGGATGGGGAAAGAATTCCACTTTCAAAGCTTCAACAATTAGTTTCCTCAGTTCCCAAACGTTTATTGAGTGTTGTTAAAAGAAAAGGTGATGTAACACAGTGGTGAACATGCCCTTTCCCAACTACTTTGGCACGTGTTGCAGCCATGAAATTCTAAGTTAATTATTATTTGCAAAAAAAATAAAGTTTATGAGTTTGAACATGAAATATGTTGTCTTTGTAGCATATTCAACTGAATATGGCTTGAAAAGGATTTGCAAATCATTGTATTCTGTTTATATTTACATCTAACACAACTTCCAAACTCATATGGAAACGGGGTTTGGACATTGTTGCAGAATATTGTTCGGGAAATGAGCAAAATTCAATGGTCAAATGATTGTCAGAACCCAACATTGATTAAAGAAGAAAGGCGGGACAAAGCACTTCAAGACTCTGTGTAGGACGAGCGTCTTCCGGTCTTTTTGTCTCCAACTATGTCCTTCCCAGCAGGCACGAGACATTGATACAACGTTAAATAAATAAATAAATAAATGGGTTGTACTTGTATAGCGCTTTTCTACCTTCAAGGTACTCAAAGCGCTTTGACACTACTTCCACATTTACACATTCACACACACATTCACACACTGATGGAGGGAGCTGCCATGCAAGGCGCCAACCAACGTTGATGACAGAGACCTTATTTTGCGGACCATAGGGCACACCGACTATATAAGGCGCACTGCCGATGCACGGGTCTATTCAGGTCTTTTTTCATACAAAAGCCAAGGATCATATTTTTTCATGAAAACTGCTTGCAAGAGCTTTCAAGTACTTCTAGCTTTTGCAGGACTAACAGCACAAACTTGGCGAGTCGAGGTTGCTCAGGGGCAAGGCCAGGCCGATACAGACTGATTCCACGACTCGTTGCAGCGACTGACCTGATGATAGGTTTGTCTATCTCTGCTATTGTGTGGAACAGGGGTCTCAAACTCAATTGACCTGGGGGCCACTGGATGCAGAAACCGGGTGAGGCTGGGCCGCGAGAAAAGATTGCTTAAAAAAACCCAACATGCACTTTTTAATGAATTCACCTTGCAATGGCTAATAATGCCTGAAATAATGTATCTTTGGGAGTTTTACTCGAAACATATGCTTTTTTAAATCTTGCAAATGCAAAAAGTTGTTTTTGTACTCAATATAACTATAATTTTCTTAGAATCCTGAAATAATGCAAAAAAGCAATAAAAATGTAATCAAACATAACTTCTAAACAAAACATGCAAAATGGCTAAGAATGCCTCAAGATATGTATTTATGTTGGTTGTACTAGAAAAATGATCTTTTGTGAGGTTCACAAAGACACAAGTTTGTTTTTTTATTCAATATAACAGCATAACTGTCTACTAAACATGAAAGGTTTATAATCATAACTCCAAAACCAAACAGGAAATTTGTCTAAAAAAGCCTGTAATATTGAATTTATGTGAGTTTGAACGGAATCGGGTATTTTGGAAAGGTTCACAAATACAAAAATCAGGTTTTACTGGCCTCATATTGGTCAAACTCAAAATGTCAGTTTTTGAAACATAACTCCAAAAATACACTTGCAAAATGTCTAATAATGCCTGAAGAAATGCATCTTTGAGAGTTTTCCTGGAAAAAAAAAACTTTTGGTAGGGTTTGCAAAAACAAAAAGTAATTTTTTACTCAATTTGTGGCTTTCCCGCCCTCGCAACACACTTGCCAACTCTCGTGATCTTTCCGGGAAACACCCGAATATCAGTGCCCCTCCCAAAAATCTCCCGGGGCAATCATTCTCCCGATTTTCAACAATAATAAGGGCGTGCCGTGATGGAACTGCCTTTAGCGTCGTCTACAACCTGCCGTCTCGCCCGCTTTTCCACCACACAAACAGTGTGCCGGCCCATTCACATATTGTAAGAGGCTTCGGCAGACCCACGGAAGTGACTGCAAGACATAGTTGATCAACAGCCATACAGGTCACACTGAGGGTGACCGTATAAACAACTTTATCACTGCCACACTGTGAACCCACACCAAACAAGATTGACAAACACATTTTGGGAGAACATCCGCACCGTAGCACAACATAAACACAACAGCACAAATACCCAGAATTCAATGCAGCCCTAAATCTTCCGGGCTACAATGGGGGGGGGGGGGGTTGGAGAGAGGCGGGGGTGCATCCCGGTAACAGTTCGAGATGCCACCTCAGTAGAAGCATTTAAGTCTCACCTTAAAACTCATTTGTATACTCTAGCCTTTAAATAGACTCCCTTTTTAGACCAGTTGATCTGCCGTTTCTTTTCTTTTTCTTCTATGTCCCACTCTACCTTGTGGAGGGGGTCCGGTCCGATCCGGTGGCCATGTACTGCTCGCCTGTGTATCGGCTGGGGACATCTCTGC
Organism: Nerophis ophidion; assembly: GCF_033978795.1. Classification (NCBI taxonomy): domain Eukaryota; kingdom Metazoa; phylum Chordata; class Actinopteri; order Syngnathiformes; family Syngnathidae; genus Nerophis; species Nerophis ophidion. Next base: position 87,443,407 of record NC_084613.1, read on the forward strand.
GCTTCTGATCCGCCTCCGCTTGGGATGTTTTCCTGCTGGCTCCGCTGTGAACGGGACTCTCGCTGCTGTGTCGGATCCGCTTTGGACTGGACTCTCGCGTCTGTGTTGGATCCATTATGGATTGAACTTTCACAGTATCATGTTAGACCCGCTCGACATCCATTGCTTTCCTCCTCTCCAAGGTTCTCATAGTCATCATTATCACAGACGTGCCACTGGGTGTGAGTTTTCCTTGCCCTTTTGTGGGCCTACCGAGGATGTCGTAGTGGTTTGTGTTGTGGTTTGTGCAGCCCTTTGAGACACTAGTGATTTAGGGCTATATAAGTAAACATTGATTGATTGATTGATATTGTAGCCTGGAAGCGTTAGGGCTGCATGGGATTCTGGGTATTTGTTCTGATATGTTTTATGTTGTGTTACGGTGCGGATAATCTGCAAAAATGTGTTTGTCATTCTTGTTTGGTGTGAATTCACTGTGTGGCATGTATTTGTAATAGTGTTAAAGTTGTTTATACTGCCATCCTCAGTGTGACCTGTATGGCTATTGATCAACTATGTCTTGCAGTCGCTTGCTGCGTCTGCAGAAGAGTCTCTGCAGATTTTCTGAGCCCTGGTCAGGCAGTGGCTTTTTCGCGATCTCCTGGATAGGAGGAAGAGGAGTCCTGATGATCTTTCCCAGCGTCCTCACCGCTCTCTGCAGAGACTTCCCGTCAGCCGAAAAGCTGCTCCTCCACGTCGGAAAGAATTGAAATCAGGACTGGCGCCAATGTTGTTTCATTTGGTGATGTTTCCAGAAGATTCCCCACCGGAGGCTTGTCCTGTCCAACGTGGACTTGTAGAGCATTGTTTGTGCACACCGGCTACGCATGCAACCTCTGATCTCGGCTAATGTACATCAAGAGACCGTCTTTGAAAACCAACGCGGTTCCTGTGTCAACATCGACAAACCAGTCGAGAGAGGATGCGACTGACAACGTTTGACGAAGAGTCACCTGAGAACTCTGAACGTGATCCTCCATTACAATGGTCGGCTGACATTTTCATCCCAGCAATTAATTTGAAAAGACTTCGGATGTCGTGCAGCGAGCCTCATTATCAGTCAGCCGGTGTGCGCAAACAACGCTCAACAAGTCGACGTTGGACAGGACAAGCCTCCGCTGGGGGATCTTCGGCTGACGTCCCGGAGAAACATCACCAGATGAAACAACATTGGCGCCGGTCCTAATTTCAATTCTTTCAGACGAGTCATTCCCTAAGGCCCCAAGGAAATTCCTTCGACCACCTCCTCCTGGATGAGCAGCTTTTTGGCAGACGGGATTGTTTTGTTTAACGCTCCAACTCCCTCAGCCGCCCGACAACAACCTTTGTTTGGCTAAAATGTAAATAGAAGTACATTCATGCCTACTACTTGTATATTCAATCATATTCATTGTGGGGGCTGGCAACAAATACGCTTCCCTGTTGACTAAACCCACTGTGCACTGCCCCCTCTGTGTGTGTGTGTGTGTGTGTGTGTGTGTGTGTGTGTGCTGGCAATGCTGACTTAATGGTGACAAACTCCAAGATGCAGAGATGGAGGCAGACATGGAGTGAGAAAACTCCATTTAATTAAAATACTAAGACAAAAACAAACAAAGGGTACGAACAAAAAGCGCGCACGTGGGCGGATAACAAACAAACAGGCCTAGCGTGTTGAAGCTAGCAAGTATCTAGCAGGAAAACAGAAGTCGTACTTGTAATAAGAAAACAAACTGGAAGCAGGGACCAAAAGACAGTAAGCTAAAAACCGCTATCAAACATAGCTTACCGCAACGCTGCATTGACACGATACGATATGACACGACAGGTAGCAATGACAAGTGCGACATGCAATAGAATAATCCAGCACTGACCGGAAGAACAAAGAAGGTAAAATAGGAGCGGGCTGATTGACACCAGGTGTGGCCAGGTGCCAATCAGCCGCAGCTGAGGGAAAACAGCACACAGGGAGACAAACAGGAAGCTGAACCGAAATAAGAGTGCTGACAGGAACTAAGGACAGGAAATACTAAACACACACAGAGGAAAAAGTAAAACACAAACAAACTGTCAGTGGCAAGCCTGACACTTAATGAGGACATCGCTCTGTTTACACAGTCATCTTTAGCGGACCTCTGACGGTATGGATACCAAAACAAAAAAAACAGGTCCCCTAAAGGGAAACCTTTTTAAATGATAGTCAGATCCATTCTGAAGATGCCTAAGTGATTTTTAAACTTTGGCGCATAAAACATTTTTACTGGTTAGTTTGAGTGTGAGACATTTGCACAGTAGCCCCCTCATCGGGCTGTAGCTGGTATTGCACTCGCTGCTCTGCTCACACTTCTTCCGTGTATAGTTAATCACTTTTTTTTTTTTTTTTTTAAGTCGTCCTCGGTATTCACGTACAAATTTGTGTGAATTATGCAAAATGTGTCATGATCCGCTGCCCCGGATCATGTCTTGTTCTGGTTTTGGTTCGGTTTTATATCACATCTTGTTTGCGTTTGTCTTCCGTAGTTCCTGGTGGCACTTCCTGTTTTGTTCTGTTGTCATTACTACGCATTTGTGTCATCTGCTTTTTGTTTTCTACGCGCACCTGCCTCCTAATTACTGTCAGTATTTAAGCCTGCCTGTTTCGTTTACTCGGTCTCGCATTGTAGTTTCTGTTCCATGCAACAGGTGACGACGCTGATTCCCGATTGTGGCAAAAGACTATTTTTGTACTCGTTAGCTTCCACGCTATTTCTTTTTTTTATTCCCTAGCTCACATGCTAGTTCTGTTTGTTTTGTCTTTAGCGCCTTATGCAAGTGTTTCTGTTCTTAGTTTGTTTTGCTAGTGTAAATAAATCTTCATTTCCTACCTTCACGCTGTGTCCATATCCGACGGCATCCTTGAGAGAACAAACCCGCACCACGATGCCAGGCAACCGTCACAAAATGATTTAAATTCGGTCCCCATGAACCATATTAACTCTTTTTCCCCAGGGTCCCCAGTAAGTATGATCAGCACATTACTTCATCAATCCAGAGACTTAAAGACGTGGATGAGCTAACTGGGCAGTGGACATTCTACCTCATTTTTTTTTATGCCTCCACAACTTGTGGAAAGGGTGGTCCCCACAAGTACTGAACAACAACTTAGTCCCCATTCCAAATGGTAACCTGTGTGTGTGTGTGTGTGTGTGTGTGTGTGTGTGTGTGTGTGTGTGTGTGTGTGTGTGTGTGTGTGTGTGTGTGTGTGTGTATGTGTGTGTGTGTGTGTGTGTGTGTGTGTGTGTGTGTGTGTGTTCTGGCAATGGGGACATCGCTCTGTTTACACAGTCACTTCTGACGTTATGGGGACACAATAAAAAACAGTTCCCCTAAGGGGAAACATTTAATTTAATTTAATCTAAAATTTTTTTTTTTAAATAGTCCTCAATAGTCACGTACAAGTTTGTGTAAATTATGCAAAATGTATTAAATTTGTTCCCCATGAACCATATTAACTCTTTTTTCCCCAGGGTCCCCAGTAAGTACGATCAGCACATTACTTCATCAATCCAGAGATTTAAAGACGTGGATGAGCTAACTGGGCAGTGGACATTTTACCTATTTTTTTTATGCCTCCACAACCTGTAGAAAGGCTGGTCCCCACAAGTCATGATCAAAAACGTGGTCCCCATTGCAAATGATAACCAGTAAGTGTGTGTTAATGTGTGTGTGTGTGTGTGTGTGTGTGTGTGTGTGTGTGTGTGTGTGTGTGTGTGTGTGTGTGTGTTCTGGCAATGGGGACATCGCTCTGTTTACACAGTCACTTCTGACGTTATGGGGACACAATAAAAAACAGTTCCCCTAAGGGGAAACATTTAATTTAATTTAATCTAAATTTTTTTTTTTTAAATAGTCCTCAATAGTCACGTACAAGTTTGTGTAAATTATGCAAAATGTATTAAATTTGTTCCCCATGAACCATATTAACTCTTTTTTCCCCAGGGTCCCCAGTAAGTACGATCAGCACATTACTTCATCAATCCAGAGATTTAAAGACGTGGATGAGCTAACTGGGCAGTGGACATTTTACCTATTTTTTTTATGCCTCCACAACCTGTAGAAAGGGTGGTCCCCACAAGTCATGATCAAAAACGTGGTCCCCATTGCAAATGATAACCAGTAAGTGTGTGTTAATGTGTGTGTGTGTGTGTGTGTGTGTGTGTGTGTGTGTGTGTGTGTGTGTGTGTGTGTGTGTGTGTGTGTGTGTGTTCTGGCAATGGGGACATCGCTCTGTTTACACAGTCACTTCTGACGTTATGGGGACAAAATAAAAAACAGTTCCCCTAAGGGGAAACATTTAATTTAATTTAATTTAATTTAAAAAAATTTTTTTTAAATAGTCCTCAATAGTCACGTACAAGTTTGTGTAAATTATGCAAAATGTATTAAATTTGTTGCCCATGAACCCTGTTAACTCTTTTTCCCCAGAGTCCCCAGTAAGTATGATCAGCACATTACTTCATCAATCCAGAGATTCAAAGACTCGTATGAGCTAACTGGGCAGTGGACATTTTACCTATTTTTTTTATGCCTCCACAACCTGTAGAAAGGCTGGTCCCCACAAGTCATGATCAAAAACGTGGTCCCCATTGCAAATGATAACCAGTAAGTGTGTGTTAATGTGTGTGTGTGTGTGTGTGTGTGTGTGTGTGTGTGTGTGTGTGTGTGTGTGTGTGTGTGTGTGTGTGTGTGTGTTCTGGCAATGGGGACATCGCTCTGTTTACACAGTCACTTCTGACGTTATGGGGACAAAATAATAAACAGTTCCCCTATGGGGAAACATTTAATTTAATTTAATTTAAATTATTATTTTTTTAAAATAGTCCTCAATAGTCACGTACAAGTTTGTGTAAATTTTGCAGAATGTATTAAATTTGCTCCCCATGAACCCTATTAACTCTTTTCCCCCAGGGTCCCCAGTAAGTACGATCAGCACATTACTTCATCAATCCAGAGATTTAAAGACTTGTATGAGCTAATCGGGCAGTGGACATTTTACCTCATTTTTTTATGCCTCCACAACCTGTAGAAAGGGTGGTACCCACAAGTCATGATCAAAAACGTGGTCCCCATTGCAAATGATAACCAGTAAGTGTGTGTTAATGTGTGTGTGTGTGTGTGTGTGTGTGTGTGTGTGTGTGTGTGTGTGTGTGTGTGTGTGTGTGTGTGTGTGTGTGTGTGTGTGTGTGTCTGTGTTCTGGCAATGGGGACATCGCTCTGTTTACACAGTCACTTCTGACGTTATGGGGACAAAATAATAAACAGTTCCCCTATGGGGAAACATTTAATTTAATTTAATTTAAATTATTATTTTTTTAAATAGTCCTCAATAGTCACGTACAAGTTCGTGTAAATTTTGCAGAATGTATTAAATTTGCTCCCCATGAACCCTATTAACTCTTTTTCCCCAGGGTCCCCAGTAAGTCTGATCAGCACATTACTTCATCAATCCAGAGATTTAAAGACGTGGATGAGCTAACTGGGCAGTGGACATTTTACCTATTTTTTTTATGCCTCCACAACCTGTAGAAAGGGTGGTCCCCACAAGTCATGATCAAAAACGTGGTCCCCATTGCAAATGATAACCAGTAAGTGTGTGTTAATGTGTGTGTGTGT